>NC_046161.1:114373278-114440778 GCF_011064425.1 Rattus rattus
TCCCTCTTAGGTTAAAACATTCATCTTTTCTCCAGGGAAACTCTCTAAGCAGTGAGATAATTCAAGACAGATTCAGGAAGTTCCTGAAACTGACTGCATTCTCCAGGCCTCTCCCTCCCAGAGTTAAGCAATAAAGCTGCAGACAAGACTGAGATCAAACTAGCTACCTGGAAGAAGCAGACACCAGCTGAGTTTCCTGGAAGAGGTGTAAGACTAGAGTCACTTGGAAAGGATACTTTCTAACCTGCTGAATTGCCTGCAGGTTGTGTAGTGTATGTTGAAGGTTCTGAGCTTTTGTGAGCTGCCACTGTGCTGGGATGGGCTTTGGTGATGCAGCTGTAGGTAACCCCAGTAAAACTCATTGGTTCACCAGGTTGGACTTGGAGGTGTCCATACTTTGATCTGTCCTGGGTCCCCTATCTTGGTTGAGTAGATAGGATCTCCAGGAAAAGTTTTGTAACACACCAGCTACCACTCCCTTTTCTATTAGAACTCAGGGCTTCTTTCGTGCCAAGCAAGCTCCCTACCAACTGAGCTACACCCCAAGCCTCACCTCCATTTCATTAAACAACAACAATTAACAAACAAGCAAAACATCCAAGACTAGGCCTCATTGTGTAGCTCTGGTTGTCCTGGAACTACCTAGACCAGACTGACCTCAGTGTTACAGAGATCCACCTGCCTCTGCCTTCCAAACACTGGGATTAAAGGTGTGTTCACCAACACATCCAGTAAGCCTCCTACCCCACACCTCTACCTAATTTTTTTTTTTTGAAACCAACCATGCAACTTACGATGAAGCCCAGGCTGGCCTTGGATTCAACATCTTCCTGCCTCAGCCTCTTAAATTCTAGTGTTACAGACTTGTAACACCAAGTCCAGCTGTTTTGTTAGTTTTTGTTTTTGCTTTTGTTTTGTTTCTTCTTGACAGTGTCACACTTTGTAGCTGAGCCTGCTCTGGGACTCACCCAGTAGCCAAGGATGACCATAGACTGGTGAGCCTCTTGTCTCCATCTCCTGAGAGCTAGGATCATAGTCAGAAACCACCGTGCTCAGACTGGTAGGCTGTTGGCTGAGTGATTCCTGTTAGAGGTGTTTCTGGTGGGTTGAGCAGGGCGAGAGGTGTAAAAGCCACTCTGCAAGCACCCAGCATCTCATTGGCTGCACGGAACTGTAAGGAGGGTGGGAGAGACGTTTGGAAGAGAGAGCTGAGGGAGACTAGGGGATGCCGTGGGTTCTGTGTTTCGGACATGATAGAGAAGAATTAAAAACTGAAGCTGTTTCTGAGTCCCTGAGCCCAGAACAACTGGTTCAGGGCTAGAAAGCAGTGTGGGGCACTGGCTGTGAGGCAGACTGGTCTCTTTTACTCCAGTGTCAGAACCATGATGGTATGTTAGACCTTTCATGCTATGGGAAACCACCCAAGAAAACAATTTAAGAGTGAGGGGAGGTTAATTGTATTTCAGGATCAGTCCTGTGACCCTCACCCTTGATCTCTGGACTGGCTGGTCATTAGTTATCAGAGATATCCCATAATCATCAGCAAGGGGAGATGCGTTATATTCCAGCTTATGATAAAGAAAGGCTAAGTCTGTGGAAGAGTAAGGATGGAGGTAAGGTGGGAGACGGTGCCCTGCTGCTGTTTGGAAATACAAAGCAACTTGCCCTTTAAAACATAGAGAAATCTTTTCTTTCCAACTTTCCTTGGAGAGGTCCTGTTCTTCACTGGACCTTCCAGCCCCACACCCCATCAGTTCTTCTACCTGCTTTAATCCCCAATATTCCCCCAGCCAAGCGCCCCAGTCCAGTGTCATCTCCCGATCGCTATTTCACTTGTAGACAAAGACCTCAAGCGTTCCTGCAGAGTGCTCATTTCCAAAAAAAGGCCCGGAACTAAGCTAACCTTCTGAGTGGAGAGAACATAAAAAATCCATCAGAAACCGACAAAGAAGAACGGCTGATTAAAACATCCCTGAGCCTTTGAGTTATCAAACACTCTGCGAGAACCTTCATTACCCTGGGTGGGCGGATGGGGAGGGCTGGGAGTATAAGGCAGGGAGAGGAGCCGGAATATAACCGGAAGATAAATAGACAAAGGATTTTCCCAGCCTGCAGGCTCCTGAGGACACTCCTGAAAGGCTGGTGAGTCAGCAACAGTCAGCACACTGCTGAGTTCGGGGTAACTGTGGGCAACAGGCACAGAATCCAAGTCTTTTTTTTTTTTTTAAATCAACGGAAGAGACTAGTATGGGGAAGGTTCTACAAGAAAAAAACAAAAAAAAAACAAAAAAAAAAAAAAAAACAAGGTGGTAAGAGGGTTGGTTGGAGGCAGGGTAGCAGGAAGTCCAGCATGTTGAGTGTGACTGATAGATAGGAGAACAGGGATGCTCTGGCCCCTGTGTCTGCCTCCTCTCCATACCAGGGCACTTCATCACCTTAAGCATCTTGCCTTCAGTTGGTAGCTGTCCTTTTCATATGGTATCATCCCACACTGGCATCTCTGTAAAATCTGAGTAGCTAAAACTCAGATTCTAGTGTGAATTCTGGCCATCATCACACAGCAATGTGACTCTGGGTAGACTTGCCTTCCGGAGGGAGGTTTGCTTACTCACTGGGACTGTGCCCTGGGGCTATCACACCCCACCTCTGTGTCTTGAGTGAGGAAGAGGTTGAGCATTGTGTCAGACACTGCTGTGTTTTATCACGTAGTTCTCTTTCTGTTCCCAGATTATACCCTGAGCATGCATGCATATCTCTCTCTCTCTCTCTCTCTCTCTCTCTCTCTCTCTCTCTCTCTCTCTCTCTCTGTATGTGTGCATAATATATTATTATATTATATTATACACACACATTCTTTTTGGATTCAGCCTCAAGCTATATTTTTGCCAGGTGTGTAAAAAGAGGCTCCCTGAGACAGGTGTGGTAGTTTGTGACTATGTTCTTTGTTGGTAGAGGCAGGAGGATCAGACATTTAGAGTCATCCTTGGCTACACAGCAAGTTACAGGACATCCAGGGCTACATGAGACCTGTCTCAGAAACCTCAAACTCAAGCAATAAGAAGAGTAAAACATTTAATACAAAATTGTGTTTAAATTGAGCATAGACCGGACTGCCTGGTCGTTGTCCCTCTGGAGGCTTTGGGGAGAGCTGCCCCCTCCCCCCACAGTTTCCCTCTCCCATCTGAACCTTTCAAACTAACTTTTTCTTTTTTTTGCAGAGACCTTCAGATAATTTGGAAACCACCCACCACTCTCAAATAGCAGAAATAAGATGCTACTGCATATATGTGTTTGGGAGGGGCCATGCAGCTGACCCACTACCCTGGGATTGTTCTTATTAAATCGAGCATCCTAGACCTGCCAGCTGGCCACCTGTGATCACAGGGCTAGAAAAGGGTTGTTTTCAGATGGGGATTACTGTGACGTCTGGGCCTGTGCAGCACAAGGCAGCCTCATGAGTGTCAAGTGGCCTATACAAGCAGTCTACCCCTCGCCCGATCACCTAGTCCTCATCTGTTAGCCCAGCTCCCTCTCCACAAACAGGTATGTGCTTGCCCAGGGAAACTGGTAGCCCCAGGGTTAACACTGCTGCCCGAGCTCACCTGGGAGTGTTGGTTTATGTTACTGAGTTGTTGAAGTGTTTCTGGGAACTCTCAGAAGACCTAGGCAAAGATGCAGTCATTTTCCAGGAACATGGACTGTGTCACGGGTTTCAGGGATAAGCCAATTTTCTATGCTTTTCCTGTACTGGTCTAGACTTTGTTGACCCATACATTTATAGAAGCAGAACCGTTCAGGATCAGCCGAGAGAGTCTTGGGAAGCCATGGTGGTCTAAACACCCTTGCAGGCTGAGACATAGTGGAAAGATGCAGGGAAGTCATTAATACCGAAACTCACAGAGAGGGAGGGTTGCAGACCCAGGAGAAGTTTCAAAGTTCTCCAAGTGTCTCCTGTCCCAAGAGTAATCCTCTCTGAGAAGAGCTCTCCTCACAAAGCAAGGGCTCTACTGAGTCATTCTTCAGGGGGGAGGAGTGGGCCTATCTTCCTCTGACTGCCTCTGAAGCCTCAAATGACACGGTAGCTCTGCGCTCATACCTGCCCACTCTCCAGATGCAAGCCACGGTCCAGGACAAGCTTTTCTGAGTGTTGACCTTAACGGTGAATGGTACAGAGGCCCATTGCCCAGGAGTACCCATTCCTGAACACTGGTTTCCTTCCTTTCAGTGGGCCTTGCAGGGATACACCGCTGAACCACATTCCACGTTGATTTTCGTGAATGTGCCGCTCACTGGGATGGGGTCAGGTACTGGGATTTTAAAGCATGCTCTCTAATGTGACAGAGATAAAGCAATGCTTCTTGTGCGTTATCCATATTTACATCTATTTAATAAAGCAATGGGATAGTGTTTTCAGTTTCTCCTAAGAAGCATTTCTTTCCCAACAGCTCATCCTTTTCCTTCTTTGTGGCCCTTTGGCCAAGAGGCCAGGGCAAGAAGCAGAAGTAAGCCTCTGTCAGGGAGGTAGTATTAACCGAAGGTGTTTCTTGTCTTGTTTTGAGTTCTGAAGTCAACTTAAAACCTTACAGACAGACAACAGACTCAAGAGCCAGACTTTCCAAAGAGAGTATGTTCTTAAAACCCCAAGGCTAAGGGTTTTATATATGAAGAATCAAAGCTCAGAGAAACTGAATCATCACTGATGAATCAACACAGAAGAGGGAAATGAAGATGTGACAGAGATGCTTCTGCCCCACAAGATGGAGAGCAGATGTTCTGAGATTTGGAAATGGGGAGAGAAAAGGTAGATCAGGGGCACATGTCAACTATGGTGTTTCCTCACCTGTCCATCAAAGTCAACACTCCACATGTAAGGAAGGAGAGAAAACCCAAGAAATGGGTGGCTAGTATCCCTCTTCCCTGGGGTCTTCAAATCTTTCAGAGATGTTTGGGTCAACGTCGTGTCTGATATGTCCAGTGCATAGACAAAAGATGATAGAGACACCACCACTAGTTAGGGTTGTGTGAGGTATGGAGTATTTCCAGAAGTTTGTGCCACTGGGATCCCACTGCCTGCTGGAGTATTGGCTGGTGAGCTCACCAGGATGTCACCTAAGTGACCACATAATACACCTGCAAGATAGAATTCAAGACCAGCGATCGGGTGACTTTTTCACTGAGGACTGGAGGCCTCAGTGAGAGCCAGGTGAGCCAGGGCCCTCCCTTCCACCTCAAAGGCAGCTTGACACTGCTACCCATGGCCAAGACATGCAGACACTGCTGCCCCTACATTGGCTGCTATCTTGAGATAAGGAAGGGAAAAATTCATTTCAGTGGAGAGACCCAGAATTCTGTGATTTCCCCTCTAAGAGATGATGATCATTAACCAGAAGAAGCTAAGATATTATAATGGTAAGGTCGACATTTTTTTGGCTGTCATGGAAATGAGGCTCATGCTGATTCATCTGAGAATGTGCAACACTCCTGGGTACTCATGACCTCTATAATAACACACATGATCCTTACAACACAGCATGATTTCAGGAAACTTGGGGTACAGAAAATATCATAAAGAAGGGTATAAAAGTGATCATGTGTGTCCTCTTACCAGCCATAAATAACTGCTATTAACATTCTTGGGTATATAGTGGCCCATGCCTTTAATTCCAGCACTTGGGAGATGGAGGCAGGTGGATCTCAGTGAGTTTGAAGCCAGCCTGATCTACGTAGTGAGTTCCAGGATAACAGGGCTACATAGACTCTGTCATGAAAAAAAAAAAAAAACCCAAATCAAACTAAAACAAACAAAAAAATAGTTCTTGTTATTTCTTTCTCTCTAGTCTTTTTACTATCTCTCCTCTCTCCCTGTCTCTCCCTGTTGCTATAATTTTACATAACAGACTTGCTTGATGACAAGATTATTTAATATTTAAAGCACTTTGTGGAGAGGATTAGCCACCCACCACTTTGTCTTACCTCGACTTTTAATAATCAACAACTGTAAATATTAATCATGGCCAATAAGTAGAAAATAATAAGAAGTTGGCAGATCTCCTTAGCTTGTTTACCCACTGGCTGAATGAGCTCAGTTAGACCTCCCTAAACAATTGCTAATGTCAGATACATTGTCTCATGCTCCTTAAGTGTCTGATAATGTTGATACTCTGCCATAGCGGGTTCTAAACCGAGCTGTACTGACACAGAAGCACCTACAAACACGTCAGGAGTCAATCCATGTCTCCCCCTTCTTGTTCTTAGTCTGGGCCTCATTTCTCTCTAAGGCCTGGTTTCTGAGCTAGAGGACTCTGTGTTGGCTGTGTCTGCTGAGGTAAGCAGTGGTCCAGGTACGATTTGGATGAGTGTTTGGCTATTCAGTTATGACAAGTCTTTTGCCCCGAGGGACACTTGTTTTAGGTGTTGTTCATTCTGTCCAGCTTGCAATGTTCCCACTTTGCTAGTAGGAGATATTGTTCAGATTTAAAGAGTGGAGAATCTCTTTTTTTCTTCCCTTTTCTCCTTTTCTCTCCACTCTACATAAAAGAACACACAACACAATAATCTTTGACCCAATTGATAAGATATAATTGCCCACTTAAACATACAAAGCCCGGTACCATCCATCCCTTAGGAACATTAATAACAACCTGTAAATACACAGAGCAGAATCTTAACATCACCTGTCATGGCTTCTCACCCTCTCCTCTGTCCTGTCTCCTCCTTTCTCGTCTAGTCTCCTCCTCTTCCTTCAAACTTCTCTCCCGCCCATCCTTCCTTCTCCTCCAATGACAGCCCTCCTTCTATCCTGTACCTGTCTCACCTGTGACATCATCCTACATTGTCTAGCTTTTTTTTGAGATAAGATCTCAGGCTGGCCTTGAACTCCTGTGTTGAAGGAGGCTGGCTTTGATTGCCTTATTTTCTAGTATCTACTACTCAGGAGCTGGGGTTACAGTTATGCACCACACAACCTAATGTTTCTTTTCTGTCTTTTGTGTGAGGAATGGAATCCAGGGCCTTGGACCTACTAGGCAACTGTACAACCCCAAAACACCCGCAACCCTGCAGTTTTCTGATGTTTTGAGAAATGTTGTCACGTTTCTCTTAATAGCATTTCATGGACATTTTGTGAGCCATTGGCTTTTCCTTGGTGCTGTTATTTATAAATGTTAGTGCAGAATTAGATATGGCTTATTAAGAAGTATCATACTTCCAAGGAGGGAGAAATGAGCCAGGGCTGAGAAGCTGGGAGATCCGGGGTGATGTGTGCAAAGGGCTGTGACTTTTATCACACCCTCACACAGCACCAGCCTTTTCCCAGCATGCTCCATTTGTTACCATTTGGCCTTGGTCAAGACGGCTTCCAGTCTTCCTCTCCACCAACTGTTTCTTTTATCTGAGGAGCACATAGCTCTCTTATGCCTTGCTCTCCATCCTACTCTCTGGCCTCAGCTCTTTCCTGAGAACTGTGGCCGCAGGAAGTCTTTTGGGAACCTGAAGGATGTTCTTTTGTTCCAATAGATACCTTCATCTATGTTGACAAGGACTGATGTCCCTGTAAGCGCTCTCTCTCTCTCTCTCTCTCTCTCTCTCTCTCTTCTGTTATGGGCTGTTGAGGAGGCTTTGGTTCCCCTGCAGCAGGAATTGGCTGGAATCTTAGTGCATCATAAGGAGTTTGTTTGAAACTGTTGTAACCTAAAAAAATACAAATTCAATGCCATCATTTTATAACTCTTTTTTTTTTTCTCGGAGCTGGGGACTGAACCCAGGGCCTTGCGCTTCCTAGGCAAGCGCTCTACCGCTGAGCTAAATCCCCAACCCAATGCCATCATTTTAATGGCTGTATAGTAGTCCCTGGAATGGATGTCCTGAGACCTACCTCCCTGTTGAGTATGTGTAGGTTTTATCTAACGTGTTTTCTATCAGTGACTTCTATATTATTTTCTTCTGTAGGCAGATCATCCAGAGCCACTCCTCCCCAAATCAACAGAAAGTTTAGACTTAAACTGTGCTATAGATAAAATGGGTTCAGCCAAGTAGAGACTATACTGTCCAACGGCTGCTGAATAGCCATTCTTCTCAGTAGCCCACATAAACTTTCTCTAAAGCAGAGCACGTTTTAATAAAACAAGTCTTTAAAAATATTGAAATAGCTTTTTATGTATTTTTAATATTTTTAATTAATTCTTTGGCAAGGTCATACATGTATATGATGTATTTTGATCATGTCTACCCTCCTCCCCAACCCCATCCCCCGTCCCTCTTATTTCCCTCCTACCCTGTCCTCCTAGGAAACCTCCCTCCTGCTTTCATGCTTTTGTTGCTATTGTTGTTCTTTAACCACATCAGCTCATAGTGGAATAAAACTACAAATCAATAGTAAGAAGAACTACAGAAACTGTATAAGTAGATGGTGCGTGAACACGCTGAAGGAGTCAGTGAGGGCATTTTCAAATGCCTAAACTTGAAAGAAAAGGAACCTTCGGGACACACCGAGGGCAGTTCTGAGAAGGAAGTTCACAGTTGTGTGCACATATTAGAGAATCACAAAAATATTCAAATAAATAACCCAGGGATGCATCTCATGACCTTAGAAAAACAAGAACAAGCCAAGCACCAAGGAAAGAAATAACAGAGGTAAAAGCTAGACTGAATAATATGGAGACTTAAAGACAATACCAAAATCAGTCAACAAAGAGCTGATTCTTTAAAGAGATCAACAAGATTGAAAAAAACCCTTGGCCAAACTGACCGAAGAAAGAATACACTAATAAAATTAGAGATGGAAGAGGGGCATTAAACAGATTCTACTGAAATACAGAGAATCATTAGGGAGTACATTAAAAATCTATATTTCAAAACACTGGAAAATCCGAATGAAATGGATAAATTCCTAGGCATGCACAACCAAAATTAAATCAAGAGTGCACAGGCAACATAAATAGATTTATAGCCAACAGTATTGGACACAGTAATAGAGAGTCTGTCATCAAAGAAAAGTCCAGGACCAGACAGGTTAACTATTGAATTCTACAAACCCTCGTGTGTGTGTGTGTGTGTGTGTGTGTGTGTGTGTGTGTGTGTGTCTGTGTCTGTGTGTGTCTGTGTGTGTGTGTCTGTGTGTGTGTGTGTCTGTGTGTGTGTCTGTGTGTCTCTGTGTGTGTGTCTGTGTGTGTGTGTGTCTGTGTCTGTGTGTCTGTGTGTGTGCGTGCACCTCTGTGGAGGTCAGAGGATTATTTACTGGAGCTGGTTCTCTCCTTCTACCGTATGGGTTCTAAACTGGTGTCATCCAGTTTAATGGTAGGTACCTTCACCTATTGCACCATCTTGTTGGCCCCCAAACCTTTAAAGAAGTACTAATATACACATGCCTCATCTGATTCTTTTTTTCCTGTCAAACAGATTTTAAATTTCTTTTTTTTTTGCAATTTAATTGGATATTTTATGTATTTACATTTCAAGTGTTATCTCCTTTCCAGGTTTCCTACTCTCCCCTGCTTCTAACCTTAACTGAGTCTAAACATTAGAAAGAGAAAGAACACCATAAAACTAATTTTAAAAAGCTAGTATCCCCTTTACACCAAAAGAGATAAAGACACGACTAAAAAGGAAAAGTATAGGACAATTTCCTGATGGGCATGAGTGCAAAGATTATTTTTTAAAAGTTATTACATTTATTTACTGTGTATGTGTGTGGGGTCAAAGCATGTGGGAGGTAATTCTCTTCTTTCATCAATGGAGAATCCCAGGGATTGAACTCATGTCATCAGCCTTGGTAGCAAGCACCTTCAATCACTGTGCCATCTTGTCAGTCCCAAATCGTACAGGTGTGAACCAAGAGACACTTTTATTTATGTTACTGTTACTATGCTTAGGACTGGGGAATCAAACCCAGTACTTGTGTCTGATAGGCAAGCCCTCTGAAATTGAACTACATTCCCCAGCCTGAAGTCAAATGTTTTCACAAAAATACTTATGAACTGAATTCAACCACACATGAAATATTTTATACCATGATTAAGGTGGTTTCATTCCAGGTATATAAGGATTGGTCAACATACGCAAATCAGTAATTCAGCGTGTAAAGACTCAGGGACAAAAGTTTCATGATCATCATAGCAGATCTAGAAAAGGCTTCTGACGAAATTCAACATCCATTCATGCTAAATTCTCCAAAGATACTAGGAATATAAGGAACATACGTCAACCAATAAAGGCTCTGTACGACCAACCTATAGGCAACATTAGAGCAACATGTGTGTCAGAAAATAAAAGACCTGAATACTAAAGGGAGAGGTCAAACAACTCTGCAGATTCTCTACTTTCAAACAAATATTCAACCAGAAAATTTAGATCTGATTTTAAAAAAGTTTCAGCAGAGTAGCGGGAATATAAGAACAACATTTTAAAAATCAGTAGTTTTCCTATGAACCAAAACACCTATCTTGAGAAAGAAATTGGAAGAATCGTCTGATACGTAGTGGCCTTTAAAAATACCGAGGTTTTAATTTGACCAAGCCAGTTTTGGGATCCTGGGGAGGAGATTGTCTAAAAGAAAGTTCCCTCATCTGGTGGGTGTGCGTCTGAGCCTTGGCTGGGCTTGAGCTAGTCCTTCTCACAGACTGCGCCTGCCATGCCTTCCTGTCTTGTCTCATCGCTCAATCCACCTATCATGAATCACCTGCATTCAGAGCTCAACTTCGCCTCTGCTACCAGAGATAGCGATACATTTATTTTTAAATGTTAAGATACAGTTTAGGCGGGGAGCGAAAGGAAAGGGAGAGGAAGAGGGAGGGAGGGGAGGAAGAGAGAGAGGGACAGGATGGGGCCCGGGGAGGGGGGAGGGGAGGGGGAGGGGGGAGGGGGAGGGGGGAGACGGACGGGGTATGGAGACAGAGAGAGACATCTTTCACTGGGCCACCAGGGCCAGGACCCTGGACACAGGCCAGAGTTTGGGCAACAATGGGTGCTTGGGTCCTAGTGAAGGGTTGTGATGTTTATTTAGCTTGCTGCCCTGAGTGGGATCTGGGTTTCCGAGTAGCGAGCTATGAGAGTGTAGGTGAGCCTTGTCAGCCGCACATCCTGCTGGTGTTTCCCCCTCCCACCCAAATGGAGAACTACACAAGGCATAAGGCCCACTTTGGCCGGCTTTTCCTAGCTGTTGCGCTGAACCATGAGAGCAATTTGCTTCCTTGCAGATCTCGATGAGGGTAGCCTGAACCTTCTGGAAAGGGCGCCACCTGGTGGTAGGACCCTCTGGGATTTGTGCTTTGGCCCTTGCGTCACACCCCTCAGCGGGCATGGAAGTCAGGACCTCGGAGATCCCTGGAAGGCCACTACTATGAGCAGGACATTTCCTATCTTTCCTGAAACCGGGCAGCCAGACATCAGAGTCCCAGCCCTGCTCTCTAGGGCTTGCCTAACCTTAAACGAGTTGCTACAGGGCCCTAAACTTATTTTTACATCCTGGTATGAGAAATAGATGAGTTTCTGCATGGCATGAGTTTGGGGTCCTGAGAAGAAGATCCTCAGAAACTCAGATGGAAAGAGCAATCCCTGTGGAAAAGCTCTTAGGGAGCGGATAGGAGACAGGAGCAGGGGAGAGAACACAAGGAGGGTAACTTGGCAAGGGTGCTGTCCCGGGGGCCTGTGCTCAGGCCTTCTCACAGACACCTCACTTTAAGCTTGAGAGCTCGAATGTTCATCAAACTCAGCATGGTTACCAGGAAACAAAACTCAGCCCTCTAGATGATCACTGTGCAAGCATAGGACCATCTCTCCAACCCTTCTGCTTAACTTTTTAAAAAATCACACAGTTTGGCGACATCAATTTCTTGCTGTGAAGCCACCGCCACTCTCCAGAGTCTTTCCATTCCTCAGACCGAATCTCTACACTTGTTAGTAGCGGGTCATCTTGCAGCATGACCATGAACTTCAGGTGGAGTCTGTGTTCCTGAAAGAGTAAGGAGGAGAAGTGACCCCTCTTCATCAGGTGCCATCTCATGTGTATGTGGCCCCCCTTCTGTGGAGAAGGGGGAGGATGCTTTACCCTTGGTGCAGCAGCGGCAAGGCAGGTGCAGAGCAGGTGTCTTGTGGCATTGCCAGTCCGCCGATGGCTTTGGCAAACCCCCAAACACTGTGGAGTTTCGTGTATCAAGCAAGTAATGGAGATCCAGGGCTTTTATTGGAAGCAAATGGCAGGGACTTCTGACTTCCCTGGGGACAGCTGGTGTAACAGGGTCAGGCCTATCACCAGCTGGGGCTTGTGGATAGATGTGGAGGTGACACTTTAGCAGAGGACCTTTGAGCATTGCTTCCCATGTTCCCACCCAAACATGATGGGAACAGCGTACACGTGCAACGTAAGGCCACAAGTGTTGTGAATACCCCGCCGTCTAGAGGGCTGTCACAGAGGCTAAGAGGAGTGTAGGCTGCTCACAGCCTTCAAGTGCCTCCTTCTCTGGAGAGCAGGGCCCTACAGTGGTGAAGGTGTGGCCACTGAGGATGCAAAAGGCCATCCCTCCTGCCTCACAGCAAGACAATGTGACGCCATCTACACTCAAGCTGGAATGAGCTGAGAGACAGCTCGAACCCACTCCTTCTCTGCTCAGTCATACTTCATTCACTCCACTTCTCCTGACAGACTTCCTAGCACACCTTTCTTCAGGTTCTGCACCTAGGAGACCGGAGCTAAGTCAGGGTCCATTATGGACGACACCCAGATTGTGTTGAACACGTTGGCCCATCCTTGGCAATCCCCGAGCCTGACCTGAACTTACTCCCAGTGTGGATGAGCCTCTGGGAGCCCAACAGCTGGGTCCCAGGGCCACAGCTTTTACCCACGGCAGGGCTTTGGATGCAATGTCCCTCCTTCGTATTGTATCCCAAAATTAATTTTCATACCCACGACATCAGATAAACTCAGACAATACAATCTTCTCCGTGGTTATTACTCGAGGAGATGAATCACACCAGTGGGTCATTCTCTAGGGTTGTATTCTGTTCCTTATTGGACTCATCTGAAATCTCACAAGGGAAAGCAAGAAGCTTGTGACAGGAGTTGGGGGAGTCACTCTGAGTTTGATGTGACTGGAGGTGTGAAGCCCGTAGGATGTGAAGACCATTCACTCTCTCCCTTCCATTTCCCCTGGGCCTTTGGCTTTCCAGCACTTCGTGAGGCTGACCTACACACTGCTACAGAACATTTAAAAGTGTGTTCGATGGCACAATTCCAGTGCTCTGAAGGTTAAGGCTAGAGGAGCTTTTCTGGGTTAGCCTGGGATACAGAGTGAATTCCAGGCCAGCCTGGACTACTTAAGAAACTGTTATGGATTGAATGGGAAGTGTCTGCCCCCAACTTACCTACCCTGTTTGAACGCTTGGTGCTGTCTGGGGGAAGTTATGGAGCCTTTAGGAGGTGTGGGGCCAGACTGACTGAGCAGGTCCTGGGAGTATGCAAATATAGCCCAGTTATAGTTCCCTTCCATATCTGCATCCTGCCTAATACAATATGAATAGAACTGCTGGCCATGGCTTTCCCACTGTGATGGACCAAAAAACCTGAAACCAAAATAAATCCAATTATAAGACATTTCTATCCAGTATTTTCTTTAGCGATATAACATGTTGTTACATATAATTTATAATTACATATTATATAATTTATATTATATAATTAACAATATATTATATATATTTGGCTTTTCGAGACACAGTTTCTCTGTGTAGCCTTGGCTGTCCTGGAACTTGCTTTATAGACCAGGCTGGCCTTGAACTCAGAGATTCGCTTGCCTTTGCCTCCCGAGTGCTAGGATTAAGGGTGTGTGCCACCATGCTCAGTGAAATAAATCTGTATATACCAGTCACCACAAGAATTCCTCTGCTACCTTCCCTGGACACAAGGAACTACCAGAGCTGCAGATGGGAAAAGCAAATGCCTCTTAGGGAAGACCAGGTAGAGGAGAACCCTGGAGAGGACAGACTGGAGGCAAAAGACCCAGCAGTGAGTCATGGCAGGGAGAGTGGAAAAGGCTCTACCAGGCACTGGTGAAAGTCTAGCCAAAGGCTCTGTAGACCTGGAGGAGTCTGGGCTGCTGGCACCTGCCCTTGTCCCCATCCCTCCCAGTATCCCCAAAATAGACCCTGCCTCAGAGTGCTTCTTGTAAGGTTTTGGTCACAACTGTGAGAAAAGTAACCAAGAATTTCTGACATGAGATGGGTAGATGAGGCCTGCATGTCATGAGGCAACGTACCAGTTGAGGCTGGATTTTAGACACAGGCTGAAAACAGAGATCAAGATGCTGGAGGCTTGCCTGGGAGGCCCTTGGGTTTTTACCTGTGGAAGGGAAAAAGTGGAAGGGGGGTAATTCAGTCTCTATGCTGTGGAGAGTCAGTCTTGAGGATCAGGACCAGGAGGTAAAGGGCTGGGTCTCTATGTCTCAGGTTGAACATTCATTGGAGGGGGTGCCTGAGGTAGGCAGAATGGCTTGAAGCCTGGTAGCTCTCTTCAGCTGAAGATACCAGTGGGCCTAGACTGCTCTGGTGGCAAATACAGAGAACTCTGTAGTAAACATGGCAGTGGTTTATCCCAAGGACCTAACCATATCACTGACAACCAAGCTATCCCCAGGAGACTGTAAAACTCCGATTTGAAGTTTCATGCCCACAAGTCCATAGACTACAGCACTATTACTGCCTTTCCTGTCTCAGAGCCACAGAAACATTTCATTAAAGACCCAGTGGGTGATTTGTACTTAAAGCACAGAGGGACCTGCAGGCTCTGTCCTTATTCTCTACTAGCTTGTCTGTCGACTCTCTCTCTCTCTCTCTCTCTCTCTCTCTCTCTCTCTCTCTCTCTCTCTCTCTCTGCACTCTCCACTAGCAATTCTTTACCCCCCCACTGCCCCATTTCATATTTATCTATATTTGATAGTGATTGAGTATTTTGCCTGCATGTATGTCAGCACATAATGGGCATGCTTGGTGTCTGTGGTCAAAACCCCTAGAACTGGAATTATGGATGGTTGTGAACGAGATCTCATTTGGTTGCTGGAAACTGAACCTGGGTCCTCGGTAAGAATAGTAAGTGCTTTTCCCTGCTGAGCCATTTATCCAGCTCCAATGTAAAAGGTTTATTTTCGTGTGTGTGTGTGTGTGTGTGTGTGTGTGTGTGTGTGTGTAATACCAAAAATAGTCAATGTGCCCTAAGGAATTACAAGATTACAAGCACTACGATATTAAAACTGATCAAGATTAGTAATTATTGCTCTTCTCTGGTGATTACCAGTTCCTGAAAAGGAGTGAAGTCCCCACACTACCTGGTTTAGTGACATGTAAAGATTAGCAGTGATCTGAGCAGATGTGCATCACAGTAGCCACAGAGAATCTTCAGTGTCCAAACACAGAAAGAGCCCCCTCTACTCTCAGGGCCTGGCTTCTGCCAGAGACATCCCTGGACCACAAGGAACCAGAAGGGCAGATAAGGCCACGGGGCTATGACCATCTTCTCCGACTCCTGAGAAGAAAGCTGCTTACTTGATAGAGACCTCATGATAAACAGAGATGACATGCAGGTGAAGATCCCTTCTGCAAACACACAGCACACCACAAACTTGAAATGCACTTGCATCCCTTCGGGAACTACAGGGTTCCTACTTCTGTGGCTTCATCTCCAGTTAGTGCTGATGTTATAGGCCCAAGAACCATATTTTGAGAACTATAGCTCTAGAACAAGTTCAATGTTTCAAAAGCAGGTATGAGATGGAGCAATGGAAAGTGTCTTTATTTTATTCTGACAGGGTCTCATTATGTAATCCACAATAGCCTTCAACTACATCAGCTTCCCTAGTGCTGGGATTACAGGATTTAAATGCCTTAAATTTACTTTCCTATTAAGCTGCATAAAGACCTTTGCTCTGCAGAAAACTCGGAAGAATCTGAATCTAACATGTAACAGACTAAGAGACGCTACCACAGAAACGAGGAGTGAAGAAACCCTGTGATTAACAGCTATTCGTTACTTTTTAGCAAAAACCTTGTTACTGCTAAACAAACACCTCAGAATTCGATACTAGCATTTGAAACATGCCATCTGCTTAAGTTACCAAACAAAATGCAATCTATGTGTTACACTCAGCCATTTCCAGGGCTGGGAAGATGGCTCATTAAGGTGCCTGGTTACTGTAGCAGGAGGACCTGAGTTCAGGTCTCCAATATCCATGTGAAAAGCCAATCTTGGTGTATACTTATAGTCTTGGAGGATGCTGGCCAGCTCTGTATTCAGAAAGAGACCAACATAAAATCTAAGGTGGAGAGTGATTTGACTAGAGAAGGCACTTGACCCTCACCCCCCGCCCCCCAACAAGTGCATTCAGGAGTGAGCGGGCACACGTAAGAACACATACATAATACTGTATATTCATCATACCTAAGACACTTGGCTCACAGGACTATGTATTGATTTTCCTGGAGCACCGCGTATAAACAAACTATGCCAAGAGCTGTGAGCCCGTGCCAAGTAGGAAGGATGTATGTGTTTTGGGGACCAGCGAACCGATAGGCAATCCCCATTGTAACCATTCTGAAAGAGATTTCACCTGTCCTAGCCAGGAAGGCAGATGGCGCCTCTCTTTTCAGGAATTTCTTCATGATTCATTTGCGTCTTGGATCCCTTTCCCAAAAGCAAATAAAGGAAGCATACACATTTCTGGAGGAAAATGTCTGTATTAAAAGCCAGAAAACCACATTAATACAAGAAGAAACGCCCACCAGGCCATGTCACTGAATAGATCGACTTGGAAAAGATTCATAAAGTTCTTTTGTAAGCAATAACAATAAATCCGTGTCAAATCCTTCCCTTGCCCCCCTTTAAAAAAAAAAAAAAAAAACAAGCTTCAAGTACAACTACGTTCAGATACAAAGAGCTCCTGTTATCACAGCGTTAGCAGTTGAATCTTTTTGTTTTGTATTTTTTTTTTACTAAAACTTTCATTTAAAACAGTTATTAAATATATAAAACAAATACACAGGATCTGGTCACTTTCTGCCATAAATAAAGGGCTTGTGGGCGCAGGGAGGGAGTGCCGCAGGGGAAAGAGCCCGTTTCCCTTGAGTCCTCGAGCCACGCGTGGATCCCACCCTTCAGCCCGAGAGCTTGCCCCTGCTTTTCCGAACCAGAACTCCAGCACAAACCTCTCTTTCCCACCTCATTTGGGCCTCTCTGCGGTCCCCTCCCGGGAAAAGGACGGACACTAAGGACAGCACGAAGCGCACCTGCCGCGTCTCCGGTGAGGAAGGCGCGTGCTAGCGCGTACAGAGCGCGGACGCGGGGCAGCGGGGGTCATTTGGGAGCCACCCCCGAGGTGACGGCCGCGGCCGCGGCAGCTGCTGCAGCAGCGGCGGCGGCGGCGGCGGTAGTCCCCGCCGGTACGGCTGCAGGAGCGGCCGCGGGGGCGCCGGCGGTGGTCCGGCGCTGCTCCATGCCGTTGGGCAAGAAGCCGGCAATGATGGGCACCGGCCAGATGAGGGCGGCCACGCTCCACACCACGATGACCAGGGTCATGAAGCAGGCCACCAGCGTGGACTCGATGGGCTTGCGGTTCAGCCGCCAGCCCGGCTCGCCCTGCAGCTCCTCCAGGCTGAAGTCCAGGCAGCAGAAGTGACGAGGCTCGCCCTGCAGCCACAGCGGCCCCGGTTCGGCGGCGGGGTAGGCAGGCAGAGCGGTGGGAGCCCCGGCGGGAGCTCGCAGGCGGCCGCGCACCCAGCCACAGCCCACGCACAGGCGCAGGTCTTGCTGCGCGCCGCCGGCCGCCAGCCCCAGATGCTCGATGAGCAGCGGCGGCCCGACGCGGTGGAAGGCGGCGGCAAAGAAGGCGCGGCCGTGCGCGTTGGTAGAGAAGAGCAGCAGGTCGCACTGCAAGCCCCGCGGGCGGCCCCAGCGCACGAGCAGCGAGCTCAGCATCTGCCGTTGCACGCTGATGTTGCAGGGCGCCGCAGGAGCCTCCTCTGGGCCCGCGCGCTCTGGGGGTGCCGATGCCGCCGATGCCAGCAGACGCGGGGTGGAGTGTTCGCCGGTGAAGGAAGCATTGGCCGAAGCATTTGGGGGCGTCCCAGCAAGGCCGGGCGCATCCGTGGCCCCGCCGCGCGCCGGCGGCAGCGGGCAGGCGGCGGCCAGTAGCGCGGCGAGAAGGGGTAGCATGGCCTGTGGCGAGCGCCTACGCGCGCGGGGCGGGCGGCGGCTGCATGGCGCGCTGGCGACCGTCCGGCGAGGGAACCGCGGGGCCTGGAAGGCCGAGGCGGGTTGTTGCCAGCGTGTTGGGACGACACTGGCTCACGGGCCGCGGGAGCCTCTGCAGACTCGGCTCGTCGAGGTTCCGCCACCCCCCTAGAGCTGGGGCCCTTGGACGGCTGGGAGGCTCTGCTGGCCCGCGGCGAAACGAGAGAGGATTCCCCTGCTCGGCTCCGCCTTCCGCGCGCCCCGCCCACGGCTCCGGGGGACTTGGGGAGGGCGGGGCTCCACTTGCAGGGGCGGGAACTGAAAACCTGCGGAACTAGGCGGGTGCGTGGGGGCGGAGCGAGGGGACCCCCGGGGGCGGGAAGCCCAGTGGGAGTCCAGGAGTGAGACAGTTCCTTTGTCACGCTCAGGGAGAGCCTGCGATGTATCTCCTTTGGGCTCATCAGTACCACCTTTCTGAATAGGAGAAACTGAAAGAGGAGAATGTCTCTGGGCTACCTCAGGAGCCAGAGACAGGACTCTTGTACCTTTCTGTTGAGTTCAGAAAGATAAAGATCTAGAATCTGGATGGTTTTAATGTGTCTCCAGCACGACAGATACATTTGGTATTCTTAAAGGAGAAGAACTCCTAAAAAAAATTCCAAGAATTCTAAAGTTTTGGTGTTGGCTGGGGCAATGGGAATGTAAATACCCCAGGTCGGATGCTTGACGGTCCTCACTGAGAGTCCTACTTACAAGTGACACTTAGGCAGGACACCTGCAGTCTAGTGTGCATATAGACACCCAAGATTTGTATGTTAGAGTCCATGAATGTCAGAGTCTTTTGGGATGTATATAGTGGGGAGATGGAGCTGTCAGGAGTAATTTAATAGGATACAATTTATAGTAAGAAGCCCACCTGAATGCTGGGCTTGATGCTACAAGTCTGTAATCCCAGCTCTCAGGAAGCAGAGGTAGGAGGATATGGAGTCCAAGATCCTTGGAGGGGCCAGCCTGGGCTACATGAAAACCTATCTGAAACAAACAAAATTCAGTACTAAGGTGTGAGAATGAGAATTAAGAGTTTGAGAACAGCCTGGGCTACAATGTGAGATGCTATCTGTAAAGAAAAAAAAAAAAAAAAAGCTCCCGGGAAGAAGAGGCAGCTCAGTTGGTGGGGTGCTTTCCTAGTGTCCTATCAAGCCCAGGGTTCAGTCCCCACACTGCCTAAACAGAATAGAAAACAAACTGCACGTCCCTTGTTTTCTGGCCTCACACCTGGAAACTAATGTCAGCTGACCCCTAAAATGGCTTGAAACCATTGTGCTCTGTGAATCTAAGAGTGGCCCTCTCTCTAAACGAGCTAAGCTTTCCCAAGGGCCTGCAAAGGACAGGATGACAGTCATTCCTGGGTACAGGGTACTAAACACATTTCTCTAAATTGTTTTCTCTCTCCCTCTTCCCTCTTTTCTCTTTCTTTTCTTTCCTTTTCTTTCACTCTTTCTTTTGAGTCAGGGTCTCACTACGTAGCTTTACCTGTCCTGGAACTTATTATGTAGACTGGGCTGGCCCAAAACTCACTTGCTCCTGCTTCCTGAGTTCTGGGACTAAAGTCATGTACCACTATACCCAGCTTCTAAGTTGTTTTCTAACAAATAGTAATGTTGGAATGAGGGAGAGGCACGGGTAGACAGAGAGAAAGGGGGGGGGAGAGAGAAGGGAGAGCTTTATGAACAAAGGTCCCCAAAGGACCAAATCATTCTCTGTTGGTCTTTGTTCCTTGTCTGACAGTGGGTGGCTGGCACCCACCCTGCACGGGACTGTGTTATGTCAATGAGAGCTTACGATCCAGCATCTGCTCCACCTTCTCAGTGCTGGCCAGTTGGTTAGTTCCTGTCACTCCAATCCAGTGTGACTGAAGTATCTTAGTCTAGCCTTAGTAGAAAATGTTGATGTCCCTGAAGTGCAGGACACCCCTATTTTTTCATTTTTTAAAATACTTTTGTGATACCAGATGGGGCAATGTGCAGTTTCATGTTCTTATTTAAAATGGCTTATCCTTTTAATGTTCATATCAGGAACAGAATATACTGCCCGGTGTGGCAGAATTGTTTAAATATGAGCATGTTTCAAAACAGGGATATCAGGGCTAGGGCTGAAAGGGGCCTGGTTGTGAAGGAGTGAGTCTTGAGCCAGGCCTCCATCCATGACAGCCGGTGACATTTTCTGGAACTTTAGGCAGGAACATGCTGAGCTCCCTAAGACTCCCTTATTGTCTTTGTACAATGGGGTTTGTGGGGAGCTTGGAAGGGAAAAAGACACTCGTTTGCAGTTGCGTGCGATGGCACACAACTGTAACAGCACTTAGACTATTGAGATAGGATCAGGAGTTCAAAGCCAGCTTGACATAATTCAAGTCTAGTGTGGACTACCTGAGATCCTGTCTCAAAAACCAACCAACCAAGTCCAAGCAAAGAAGCACGTTTGGTTTGGAGAGCAAAGCAGTCCCTGCCAAGTTGTTGGCATCATAGCCCTTCATACCTTCATCCAGATACGTTACCTTCTGTTTTATCTGCTGGCATAGGGCAGAGGCTCTGCTAATACTTAATGTCTGACAAATCTGCCCACTTAAAAGCTCTAATTAACTACTATTTCTGTAGCATTCTTGAGGGTCAGTTGCTTTACATACGACCCCTTCACAACAGCACCATGGTGTGACACCTGTGTCACCAGAAGCAAGCAGGTTCTGCGTCTGTTTCCCAAGTGCTGGATTTGTAGGTGAGCACCAGCTCACACTACCTTTCATAGCCCTTACCGCTGTGGGTGCTCTTGCCTTCAGCTTACTGGGCTCATGGGACACAAGCCAGGAGTATAGAGTGCCCAGGGCCCAGTCACTGAGAAGGTCTGTCTACTGGTAAGGAACTTGGCCTGAGTTATATAGGCTATTCATGGGTCGAGGTTCCTTTATTACCACATCTGTCACGTTCCTGCTCTGTTACAGGTGTGCAGGCTTCCTTGCTGTCCCAGGAATACATGAAGTGAACTTCAGCTTCAAGTCTCTACACAATCTGTTTCCTTCTCCTGAAGCCTGTCTTGGTTGTCTTTCTTCCCATCTCTGTTCCGCCATCAGCTCCTCAGAGAGCCTTTCCGGGCCTTTCACGATAACAAGTACCTATCCACACCCACGTTCCCACACCCACACCACATCCCACCTTCCTCATTGTGAGCAGCCCCATATCATACTTTCTGTTTTCTTCTTGTTCCTTCTTTCACTTGAATGACCCCTTTCCTAAGCAGAACGTCATTTTGTTCAACAGAACTGGGCATAGCATGCTGTGGGGGCTGGGGAGAAGGCTGGCAGTATAGTCATGAGAACCTCAATTCAGATCCCTAGCACCTGAATAAAAAAAAAAAAAGCTGGGCACAAAGGACACAACTATAACACCAACGCCAAGTGCATGGGGAGACAGGTGAATCCTGGGTCTTCCTGGGTAACCAGTCTAACTGAATCTGAGTGCCCCATGTTCAGGAAGACTTCATTTTGAAATATAAGGAGAGTGATAGAGGAAGACACCTAATAACAACTTCTGTCAATCAAGACACACTCATCCACATATAGATATGTTAACCTACCCTCACGTGAGCCAGAGGAGAAGGAGAAGGAAGAAGGGGAGGGAGGGAATGAATTCAACAACCTGGGTCAAGACAGAGACAGAATTTGAGCAATAGTTAAAGGAAAGGGTTGGATCAGCTTAGAAACTCTTATCGGTTTGAAGAAATTAAAGTGAATGAGACTGCTGGGCAATGGTAGCTCACATTTTTTAGAACCAGCACTTGGGAGGTAGAGGCAAGCCAACCTCTGTGAATGTGAGGCCGGTCCAATCTACAAAGTGAGTTCGTTCTAGGACAGCCAGAGTCACACAGAGGAACCCTGGGGGTTGGGTAGAAGCTCTTGAGATCCCAAATCCCAGAGGAGAGGTAGGTTTGATAAATCACTGCTTTGTTGATAAAACAGTGTTGACGGACAATTTTCCTGTACAGAATGTATTGTTACAAAACAACTGAGCACATCAAAGAAAGTAATTAGTAAAAATTGTGCAGCAATTCCATCCTCCTATTTCCTAAGTCCCTCTCTGATATTAGTTAATTTTTTTTCCTCCTACTGCCTACTGAAGCGGTAGCTTTGAAAAAAATGAACTGGGTTATTTGATTCCTCTCATTCAACACCTCAGAGTGCTGCAGGTGCAGGCACTCCTCAGCCCTCTCTTATTCTGGGTGAAAGTGGAATATATGATTGCCACATACCATAGACTGGGAAACAAGCAAGAACTACGGAAGACTCAAAAAACAAAAAGGAGAAACGGGATAGAGCAATGAAGAGGATAGAAACTAGGTCTTAGGCCATGTCCACATCCCTTGCAGAAGGCATGGTGTTAGTGCTGGGTATGCCTGAGGAAATACTTAAGTGGGAAAAGATTGCTTTGCATGCCTGGCCCACTTCCTAAGAAAACCCATTCTTATAATGTAACTCGGGTCTAATGTTGGAATCTATAGCTGGCACCAGCTGGCCATGGAAACAGGTCTGGGAGCCCCCTGGAGCTTGGTTCGCTAAACTGTGATAGTTTCTCATCCTGGTTTCTGCATAGTCTAGCAGTCATAGACCCCTAGGGTCTCAGCCAGATCTCTAGGGTTTGTAGGCACATTTATTCTTGTGACTACTGTGGTTGCTGGGGACATTGGTCTCTGAAGCATTCTAGCAGTAATTGTAGTCTGCACAGTTCATTTGGTCATCAGTCATGGGTTCCTGGGGGCAAGTCTACTGTTGTCAGTTTAAGTGGTTACTTGGGCTTATTCTGTCTTGGCATATTACATCGCCATTTGCAGATATCCTACCTCTGTAATGGGCAGGGCCACTACATGTATTTTTGTTTTCGTTTGGTTGTTTCATGGTGGGTATCTAGCAAGATTCTAGGACTTTCAGAAGTTCCTGCTGATCTGGAGAGAGAGAGAGAGAGAGAGAGAGAGAGAGAGAGAGAGAGAGAGAGAGAGAGAGAGAGACAGAGAGACAGAGAGAGACAGAGAGAGACAGAGAGACAGAGAGACAGAGATAGACAGAGAGAGAAACATAGAGAGAGATAGAGAGAGACAGAGAGACAGAGAGAGAGACAGAGATAGAGAGAGAGCTTAAGAGAGAGCCAGGAGGAAGATGGTATTTGATGGCACTAGCCAGAAGAAACTTAGAGGAGAGGAACACCTGCTCTGGGATGGGCATGATAACTGTCCTCTAGCCAACACTGTGTCCATTACTAGGTTACGTCCATACTTCCTATGGCTTATGAGGAAGCGATCACAAATGACATAGACTTTGTCCCTTGTACAGCAATACAGTGACAGCCAAAATGCAAAGTTTGTCTAACACTGTTCTTAAATGCAGCCCTCATTTTCCTGGGCAGGAGGGCCATAGGCAACTCTTCAGCCTTCCAGCTGTCTACTGGGTACGTGGTCCCTATTCATGAATTCTACCAACACTGAAATACTTATGGATGGTTTGCCAGTGTGAAGCATTGTGATAGGTAAGTTGTGGGTTGTGGTTTTCCTGTTAACAGGTTAGTCTCCTGAACTCAGGTCTCCATAGACGCCCGAGTCCTTACCGCCTCCAGGACCACTACTGTGGTTTGGGTAAGTGTCTCCCAAAGTCTCCTGCGCGTTTTACCTTCCAGGTAAAATGGTGGGGCCTCTGAGAGGTGGTCCTTAGGAAAGGTCCTTAAGTCATTGGGGATGTGCCTTTGAAGGGACCTGTGATTCCAGCTCTTTCCTCTCCCTAGGGATAAGGTATGAGTTTTTTCTGGTACCTGCTTCTAGCATATGTTGTGATGGTTAATCTCTATTGTGGACTTGACTGGAGTTGGGATGAACTAAGGGACTTGCTTCTAGGTGAGTCTTTAAGGGTATTTCCAGGAAAGATTCCTTCCCCCAGAGAGAACAAGTAACACCTCTGATAGCAACTGAAATATAGGCAGACGTGAGGACGTGGCACTGAGTCTTCACTGTCTGCCTTTGCTGCTTACTGATGAATGTGTTACCTCTTCTGCCAGCATCTCTCACTAACAACAGAGCTCAGCTTCTCTGTCATTTCAACATGGACCAAAAGACCAGCACTCTCCAGGTATCTTTCAGGTTTACACTGACAGATTTGAATTGCTGAAGCATCCAGCTTCACAGACTATTGGATCCTCACAGACTACTGCTGGGTCCTCAGCTTCTTCAGTATGCGGCAGCCACTGTTGAACTATGTAGCACCTATGGTGTGAGCCTATCTAATAAACCCTTTTTTGTTTTACACACACACACACACACACACACACACACACACACACACACAAATTGGAAACTTCAAAGTTGTGAGTCAAATTAAACACTGCCCATTTATATGTTAATTATCTCAGATGTGTTTTGATCATGACATAAAGCTGATGGACAGTCACCAGGGTGCCTGGGACCAAGGGGGTGCTTGGTTAGTGTTTCTCAGCATCCAGGGCTGAGCAGGCTCTGCTCAGCTTGTTACCAAACCAGCTTGAAGCTTTCTATGTGCCTGAGAGCTTTCCTATGAGCCTCTGATGGGTTTTTAAATGATGACTTTAATGTTACTTAGAGGTTATCAAAGAGAAAGGAAAAGAGCGGAGCCATAGATGAACCACACCCCCGGGGACCCTCAGAGGTGTTTTCTGTGAGATGTTTGCCGATGACCACTTTTCTAGAGTTAATGTCTCTCGGATGGATCAGCCAGAACCTCTGCTTTTAAAGACAATTTTGTAATTACTTGTATGCGTTTCTCTGAGCTTGCATGCTGCTTAAAATAAATCACATTTTGTGGCTCTTGTAGCACATGGTGAAGTAAAATGTCATTTAGCACTGACGGCTGTGGATTCGGGGGAGGGGTTTCAGTTTTGGCACACCTGGGAGACAGAAATGGCTGTCAAAACTAAAGCAATAAGATGTTCCCCTCCTCCACTCACAGTGTCATAAACATCTCCTTCCTACTGCTTCTAAACTGCACCGCACCCCCTCAGATGGAGCAATTGACATCCCATGTATAGGAGTGGAGAGGAGATGGGAAAGCAAAAGCCGATTCGGGGGAGCCAGGAACATTGCAACACAGTTTCCATGGCCCTGAATGCCTTCTGACCACAGTCTGCATTCCGGAACCAGAGGCAGCCACATGCTTTCAGAGAAGCACGGTTTACCAGGACATGCTCATTCGCTCAGGTCCCTGGCTGGCTTGCTCTTTGTGTTGAGGTCACTTCTCAGTGGCCCCACTCTCTTTTCATGTTCTAGTCCCAGATTGGGGATTTGGAGGAATTATGGCTATGACATTTGAAACCTGGCAAGCCTTACTTTCCGTGTCTCCGTTTTCTTCTGAAATGGGCTTGATGGCCGCTCTATGATGAGCATTGAATAAAATCTTCCTTGTAGCACAGCCGGTTCGGAAACCAAGGTATTCAGTGAGTGTGGCCAGCACCCTTGCTTCTGGAAAGTAGTCCTTCATGGGACGTGAGTATGTAGCTCATTGTCTGTCTGTATTCAGCTATGTTTTCAGCTGAAGAAAACTGTCACTGCTGAGCTGAGTGTCGTGCTGGGGAAGCTGAGGCAGGGGGATCACAAGTTTAAGGTTAGCCGGGGCTACTTGTCGAGATCATTGTTGCACATGGATAGTAGAGAGGGACAGCTCCTGGCATAAGGGGCCACCCTCCTGGCCACATGGTGCCATCTCTGCCACTCAAACAAACTTGAATCCAGTGGTCATGAGTTTGTAGGGCCACACTGTCTGAACTCTTTATTTTATATATGTGGAAACTGAGACCCAGGGAGGCGCATTGGTCTTGTTGAAGAGAACAATCTGGTTGAATCTAGTCTCCTGCCCAACTGGATTCAGACATGGACCTCTTTGAGTCTAGTCCTGTTCTGTGCCTTTCCAGCTGATTGAAAAAAAACGAGTCCTTATTGCAAAGCGAAAGCAAAGAGCCTTTCTAATTTATTTAAGAGAAGAGGAAAGTGATGGGCTTGGTGACTGCTGGGATCGCACTTCTAACTCAATTTTCAGGGTGGAGGATTGATGGCTCTGGCTGAAAGCATCTAAGTAAACTTCCGTTTCGATGCAATTAAGTCTCGCTCCTCCCTGTGCCGAGGAGTGGACTTATGCTGGACTCACATTCGTGAGAATGAATCCCAGGCTAGGCAGATCTCAACTTCAGATTCCAAAAACGTTCACGGCTATGGGTAAGGCCTCAGAGTCCCCAGTCCAAGTGGGGACCATCACTAGGCTGAACAGAGGAGACTCTATCAGGAAAAGCTTACAGATTATGGAAGATTCTGCACGACTTGTGTATCAGTTATTCCTCAAAGCTATAAGAAAAAAAAAAGCGAAAGAAACAAAAAAAAAAAAGAGGATCCCAGAGCTATGACTGTTGTGATAGGTCAACAGGTAGTTTCAAGAGTGTGAAGAAGGGCTGGAGAGATGGCTCAGTGGTTAAGAGCACTGACTGCTCTTCCAGAGGTCCTGAGTTCAAATCCCAGCAACCACATGGTGGCTCACAACCATCTGTAATGAGATCTGATGCCCTCTTCTGGTGTGTCTGAAGACAGCTACAGTGTACTTATATATAATAAATAAATAAATCTTTAAAAAAAGTGTGAAGAAATACAGGCAAGTATGTCCATGGATCTGTGGTTTTTATCAGCTCCATGTCCCTTCTGCACTCTCTTCTGGCATAAGAGCTGCTCTTTCTTAATTATACTCTGTTCACCGGTCCACATAGTCCTGGCAGGGCTACCAATGAGATTACCTGGCATCTTTAATCAATTGTGGTCTGTGAACCAAGACTAGCCAATTATGATACCCCAGTCGTATAGTCTCAATTTGTCCAGAGGACAAGCCTAGCTCCTCAAGACAACCAATCAGAAGTGAGAAGCTGGACATAGCTCCACCCACCCTTTGCCCCACTCTTTTTCCTCCATTCCCTTCACACAGAGCTGTGTGAGGTGGGAGGGAAAAGACCAACAACCAAACAACAGAGGTGGAGAACAATCTGACGTCATCATTTGAAACTCTAGATCTAGGTACACCAAGGACCTGGCCATCCTAGCTGTGGCTAGACCATGGGATTTAGAATTCAGTTTCGCTTAATCTCCCTGAGTTACAATTGAGACGTCAGATGAACACCTTTCTGTCTAGCAGAAGATTGAGCCACTGTGATGTGGCAGTAATTGTCTCTTGACCCAGTGGTTATTGCTCAAAAGGACTTCACTTCTAATGCTTTAATCTCGACTGAGAAGCCTGACTGCTTCCTCTGTTCACATCCCCAGAAGTTGCCTGACTACTCTTTGAATTCTATAACTCTCCAAGAATGAAATCATCTTCATAAATGCTCTGAGTAAGACTTCCTTTGCCTTTCCAATCTCAGGCGAGATTCCTGCTCTCTATGGTGTTTGGCATATTTAGCATTTGAACCCAAATCCCTCAGTTTTGTTTTTTCTATCTGCTCAAGGTCCTATTCTTGAACGTAGAAACTAGCTTAGTTCCAAGATGTTTCTCCTGTATGCCCTATGATGGCAGAACTCTGAGACAAACCAGATGTTTACAAACAAGGCAGGCGTATTGGTGTGCTTGTGATATAGACCGGTGTAGGGTCGTTACGATAGCATTGCCAGGATTTTGGCTTGGCACAGCATAAGAACCTCTGTATGTATATGTGAGAATCATAGAGCATAGAACAGACTGATAAGATAGGCAGTCTTTACTGATGGATATCACCTTCCCAAGACGTGGCACATTGGAGGAGACCACGCTGCATTAATCTCATCAAAAATCCACAATCTACCCCATGGTTGCCCGTGTGCCCTCCGGTGCCTGCCGTGAGCCTTGCTCTCTTGTCATTTTTACTTTCTTTATCCTCATCCCCCTTCCTTTGCTCACAGAATCTCTAAGCCTTTCAGTCAGTCCTGTTCTCAGCCACATCCCACTTCCTAATACGCTCTGGGCCTTTGTGGCAGAACCCTCCAGGTGAGCAGATGGTTACTTTGTTCCATACCTGGTTCTTCCTCTATGCCAGGGTGTGAGTTCCGGACTTTGTTGCTACAGTGTGTCCTCCGAGAAACTCCCGTCTCCACTGAGATACCTTCTTAGACCCAAAAGGGCACCGGAATTCTTTGAAGGACTCAGGAATGGACAGATGCTGCCCTATCCCCATTTGCAATAGCTCTCAGGTGACTCCCAGGAGGTGCTGGGCTCCTAGTCAGGGGACCCCACTTCGAGAACCACTGGAGTGAAACATTTTTTTCTTGACACAAAAATGAGAATAGAGAGAGAATATCATCTAGGAGGTCCCACCCAAGGACAATGCTGTTGGCTGCGTGAAGAAGAGAATTTAGCATTGCTTCTGATGATATTGGTGGGGACTTGAGGATCATTAATGTGGTGTTCCCAGAGACTAGAGACTAGCCAGATGGACCTCAGGATTTCCCAGAGGCATCTTCTACCGTCAGGGTCTCCTGGTGGCTGAGCCTCCGTCTGGCAGGACTATTTCCCAGGTCAGAGGCGTTGTCATTGGGCCTTAATAAGGTAGATCCAGGCTGGGCTTAGTTATCCCCCTTTCTCTTCTGTGTATCTCTTTCAAGTGCTTTGGGATTCTCTTGGCTGACAGGTAGCTTAGTACTTCACACTTTATTGAAGAGTCACTACAGTAATTACTGGATCATTATCAGGGGGTTTTAAAAAGACACTTCAAAGCATCTCCCACAATTGCAAAGACAGGTGTGAAAATCTATCTGGGCAAAGAGTGTCCAGTTTAAAGGGACTTCAGGACAGAAGGGTAGGTGTTGATTAAACCTGGCCCAGTAGCAGCAGAGCTGGGTGACCTTCTAATTAGGGTATGCTAACAACCTATGCATTGGAGAGGAGGCTCAACAGCTTGAAAGGAAACAGAAAATATGCAGACATTACTTCCATGAAGAATCTGATCTAATTAGGTCTTCCAATCCCTGGTGTATACCTGCTTTGGCAAGAATAAACAGATTTCCTCCACCACAGAGTTCATTTAGTGAAAGTTAACAAGGTGATGTAACTGCTAATCAGGTGCCCATGTGGCTGATGTTGGGGAAGGGAAGACTTTTTTGTTAAAAATCTTACCGCAAGGAAGGTAACAAATGACTGTCATAAAAGGCTGACTCTAAAACTGTAGCCAAAAAGGACATCACTCTCTGAAATTTCAAATTAGTTGCTGTGTTCTGTTCTCATTTGTCAGGCTTTTGTGTCACCATGACCAAGTGCTGGAGAAAAGCAAATTTAAAAGAGGAAAGGTTTGTTTTGGCTCATGGTTTGAGAGGCACCAGCGTCATGGTGGCCGGAAGGGCAGAGCAGAGCAGAGCAGTTGACCCGCCAGAGGTCAGGAAGCTGACAGGAGAACTCAGGAAAGGGCCAGGGTTAAATGTAACATTGGAGGTTCCTTCAGAGGTTGCACCTGATATTCCTCACCACATCATAATATGGATGACATCAAGGAAGTAATGACAAGATAAATGACATCATAATATGGATGAGTCAAGGAAGTATAAACAGTTGTTGAGGTCAGGAGGTTTAATCAGGAGTCAATCATTGTTGGGATGATCTTGTGCAGTGTAAAGCTGGTCTTTGTATTATTCAAATGTTGATTTCTTACCAGAGCTGAGTACTGTCTGCACTTTGGTATTGTATTCTAATTGTTCATCATCTGTGTCATATTTTGTAAACACACTCTCCCCTCACCTTTTGATTGGTTTAATAAAGAGCTGAAAGCCTATAGCTAAAGCAGGAGAAGAAAGGTGGGACATCTGGGCAGAGATAGGAACTGTGGGAAAAATTGAGAAGCATGGGGATTTGCCAGCCAAACACTGAGGAAGTCAGACAGATTGGGACTGAATTAGAGGTAACAGGCAAGCATGGATAATAGGTGGGGTTAATTAAGTTGTACGAGCTAGTTGGGAACAAGCCTAAGCTATAAAACCTGAGCTTTCATAAATGATAAAAAGTCTTTGTGTCATTATTTGGGTACTGGTAGGTGGAAACAGTCCAGCAATAAGTAACTTCCCCAAAGACTGGCTGGCAACAAAGTCTCTAAAACATGAGGCCACAGGGTGGAGTTGGTAGTGGGTGGGTAGGGGTGGTGTATTTCTCACTCAGACCATAGCACTGTCGTCTCCAGTGTTGGCATGGGTGTGTGGTCTTTCCTGATTCCTGAACCTTGTATTTCAGAGATCCTTGCCACTTGCTGCTAGCCTCAGGGGAGTGAGGAGCTGAGTGCAGCTCTTTATCTCTGTGGCCTTGGCTGAGCAAGGCCCTGGGCTCATACCCTAATGTGTATTGGAACCCTGTGAAGCTGCCTGATGACAGCCATCTCAGCTTTCATGCACGCCATGTGGAGTCAGACCAACCCATGCTACACACGTGGAGGTAAAGGTCTTCTTCGAGTGCTCTCCACCTTATTTTTGGAGACAGGATCCCTCACTGAACTTGGAATTCATTAATTCAGCTAGACTGTCAGCAAGTTCCAAGGATCCTCCTGTCTCCAATTCTTCAGGACTGGGGTTATAGGCGCGTGCCACTGTGCCTACTTTCTGTGGGTCTTGGGGTTAAATGCAGTTCCTCATGCTTGTACAGACATCACTTTAGCTGCAGAGCCATCTCCCAGCCCTCACTATAGGTTTAAGTCACACAATGGTTTTGTGCAACTTTTGCTGATGCCTGGGAATTATAGGTAGCCCTAAATACTTTTTTTTTTGAGGGTTATGCCATTTTAGAGCAAACTTTTCTAAAGTGACATGTCTGGGATGTCAGCTGTGTTTCCCTAAAAAAAACCCTGATCTCCAAGGCATACTCCCTCAATGCCAGACTGAATGCAAGCCAAGTCCAACTAAAGCTTGTGGTTACCACTTCACCACTGTGCTCTGGCACAACAGGGTGAGAAGTAGCCAGCAGTTCTTGCTGTGCTCTCTTGAGTATGACTTGCTAAAATGAAACCATGTGCATTCATACACTAGAACATTTGTGTAGTACAGGTCCAGTCTGGTCTAGACTACATGTTTCAGCCTGATTGTTGGCCTGATACCGGAGCCCGAGCTGTGTAACTAGAGATACCATTTTATACCTGTGGCCAGAAAGAGACTCACTGGGTGGTGCCAAAGTGAGCAAAGATTATGGGCAGGAAGTAGAGCTAGGAAGGAAGGTGCCACCAGCTAGTTGGGGGGAATCTATAACCTGGGGCCCTGTCCGCAATTCATCATCAATTTGGAGGCTTCCCACATGCTTCTGTGTGCTGGTCTCAGTTTGTGAAAATCTGGAGATTTTGTCACATGTGTAATAGATAAACCAACATCCCTCATGAATTTATGATATTTTAGAGGCACTCCATGTCTTCTTCCTGACACTGGTTTTGATCCCTAATGTCATTGTGACACCTCCCCCACCCCAGTCTCTGCTTGGAGCTGGTGCTGGTGCCTTTTCTGTCAGGTATCACCACATCTGACTTGGCTCTGTTCTCTTTTTACATGCAAAGTCCCGCCAGCTTCAACTTTGGGCAGAGCAAATTTCCAGACCTGGTTCAACAGAGCAAGGGACTTAACAAGGATGCCTGTGCCATTAGCTGGTTGGGTTCCTTCACAGATGCTCTTTTCCTCATGGTAAAAAGCAAATCTCACCGCCCGTTCTTGGACAGTTCCTCTTTCGCTAGCATCTTATGCTCAGAGACCTTGGAGATTCTATAAACAAGGGCAGCCTCCAGTGCCTCAGAGCTCCTAGTTGGAAGTGAAGGATGACAAGATCCATTGAGACAGAAGGGAAGGGGTAACTTCTACTGTGTTTCAATGATACATATGGTTTTGCCCTGAAAATCAATAGCCAGAGATTAGACTGTACAGGCACAAACCAATCACATGCAAATTCATGAAACAAGATGCATACCACACATGACTGCACCTGTCTCAGTGCATCTTCTTAGGAGTCCAAAAGTAGAATCACTGGTCAAGTGTGGTCAGGGTGGAACCACCAGACGAGAAAGGACAGTAGAGAGTTCTTAATCCCACCTGCATGCTGGGGGATTTTGCACATGTTATTTGAAGATTGCTCTGGTCTAGGTTCAGTGATGGGAACAGAGCTCCACTGAGACTCAAACATGTCAACAAAGAAGGTTCATAAGGGCTCAAAAGGAAAATGCCAGATACAGAATGCTGTGGATGAGTTGGCCATCTACCAGAAAGGTTCTGGAGATAACAGACTGGAACTGAGTTTGGGGCATGAATACAAAATGCTAAGTTCAGTGGGGCAAAAGAAGTTTAGTAGTTGGTGGTGATGGTGATTAATCCCAGGTACTTGGGAGGGTGAGAAGCAGGAAGACTAATTCAAGGCCTGTCTGGAGTATTTATCAAGTTCAAAGCTAGCTTGGGCAACTTAGTGAGACCGTGTATTAAAATAAAACATCAAAAGATAAAACATCAAAAGAGTTCTGGAGATCTTGAGCAGCTCAGTGGTACAGACATATGTGAAGCCCTGGTTTCAATCCCTAACACTGCAAATTAAATGAATTAACTTAAAAAAGATACTTAGAACTGTCAAATATTGGACAATTATGATGGCTCTGGGTGGTCCTTGTGATTCAGACTAGATCCAAGTTGTAGGAATCTGTGATGGTCAGGTGTGGCAGTGAAGGGGACTCAGGGACTGACAGCAAGACATTGGAAGACAATTCTGTTTGGGATTTACCTGGGTATGCAGAACTGGGGTTTGTCCAAGAAGCCATGTCTATGCCCCAGCATATCAGACACTATCCTGAGATGAACTCTTTAACAGTCTGTGAGCAACTGTCTGCTAGAGGTGGTGTTCCTGGAGAAGACTGGAGGGTGCAGGGAAGGGAAGGAGGCATAGTCCCGTGGATGGTGACCAGGGCCTGATTCCATAGAGGGCATTGTACTCAGTCCTCATTCAAACCCAGGCCACAAGGTTTCCTTACTCCTGCCTGCCACACTGCATGTTAAGCTGGAGGAGGGAAACAGCAGTTACTCCATGACTTACTAGATGGTAAGGGGAGTTGTGCTCCTTCAAAGAGTAGCTCCAATGATGATTGGAAAACTAGTGAGAAGGATGGGCAAAAGCTGTCTGGAGCTGCTAGGCAGGTCACCAGAATATCCACTGAACATATGGAGTTCTTAACCCTCAAGACAACCCCCGAAATTCAGAGGAGTTAATTATCTTAGGCACAGTTACACAGCTAGCATGGTTATGATCCCTGGAACCTCAGGACTGTAGCTGTTCACTTGGTCTTAGGAAATCATCTGTCACCAAGGACTATGCTGTGCCAACTGCATCCATGTGACAATGGCTTTGCCACAAGCTGCCCAGGAGCTCTTGTTATTTCCAACTTGTAGGTCAGGAAACAGATGTGGAGAGTTGCCTGTCTGAGGAGCAGTGTCAGTAAGCAGAGTGTGTGGGATTTGAACCAGGCCCATAAGCTTCTTCTCCCATATTAAACCACAGTTCACAGCTCTGGCTTTCAAGGGGAGGTATTTCCTGAAATTGCACAGACTGTTCCAGAAAGTGTGTGGGCTGAGGCCAGAGAGGCTGATTTAGATCTACTGTCAAAATCTGGTGTGTACACACCACACAGCCGACACTCCTGCCAGCTCTGTGAAGGGTGTGGGTTCTGCCAGTTCTGCTGCCCATGGTTCCTGAAAGGGCAATTTAGCCAACAATGTAGAGAAACTGTTGTGGCAATAAATTACCATGCTTAAAAGGATTATTTTTATCCTTCTCTGTGTTCTGGGGCCCTGAAGAATTCAGAAAACAAAGGCAGGTTGAGCAGGTGCCTCTGTGTGTGGGCCAGGAAGGCACACACAGGGATACATTCTCTTTAATAAAATGTATCAAACATGGAGTGTATTGCTACCCTTTAGCACCCGCTGCCATACTGTGGCAACCTGGAGTTATCTAGAGCTCTCTGTTCATCCAGTGCAAAGGGACACACTGTATCTTCCTACAGAACATTTTGGATAAAGCGATGTTGAAGCATGTTAGTCTGTTTTCTGTTGGTATAATAAAATATCCAAGACTAAGCCATTATTCCATTCATGATTCCGGAAGCTTGTAAGTCTAAGAACATAGCTGAGCTCTCTGCCCTGTATAGGTGAGGGCTTTTTCTATAACAGATCATCAGAGGGCATTACTCGCTGGGACCAGAAAACATGCCAGCTCATCTTAGGGGTCCTGCTCTCACAGCTAATCCCTTTCTGTTTGATTTGTGTGCAGGTTAGTTTTTTGTGTTGTTTTTATTTGTTTGTTTGTTTGTTTGTTTGTCTCTTGACACAGCTAGAGCAATCTGTAAAGAGGTAACTTAAGGAATTGCTTCTATCAGATTGGCCTGTAGGCAACCCTGTAGAACATTTTCTTGATAAGTGGTTGATGGAGAAAGGCTCAGCCTACTGTGGGAAGTGCCACCCCAAGTATATAGTCCTGCGTTGTGTAAAACACACACCAACACACACACACACACACACACACACACACACAAATAAAAACAAACAAAACAGGTTGAGCAGGCTGCCAGTAAACAGCTCTCCTTCGAGGTCCTAGTTGCTGCCTCCAGCTTTCTGCCCTGTTTGAGTTCCTGCCTTAGTGATTCTCAGAGATACACCGAAACCTCAGAATCCTCCACCCCAGTTCTGGCATTTAAGGCCTTTTGGTGGCTTCTTGCTTTTGTATTCTGCCTTCCTGTTACTGTCTTGGGACTGTGAGAGCTTTTGTGTTTTGAAACAGGATTTCATTTAGCCCAGGATGGCCTTGAACTTGGCATATAGGATTTCAAAGTAGGATAACTTTGAACTCAGGATCCACCTACTTTCACCTCTTCAGTTCTGGGATTACAGACATGCACTCTCATGCTCAATTTAATGAAACCCTAGGCTTCATGCACATCAGGCAGGCACTCTACAGTCTGAGCTATATCTCCAGTTTGCAGTTACTCAGAGTAATCTATACAGCAGACATTTGGCAAATTCTTTGGGGAGCTCAGGAGGAGGAGAGAGATGAGGAGCAGCAGGGGTTGTTTTGGGTCAGGCCTGGAGAGGGCCATGGCAATTGAGTTGTACACTGCCCTCTGGTCAATGTCTCAGATGAAATCTTCATATTTAAAGCCAAAATTAATCTCTACAATTACATCGTAGTGCTGAAATGTCCCAAGGCGTCCAGAAAACCCTGCAGTTAGGGTCAGGCTTATGGGTGTCTCAGTCATCCCAGAACTCTTTCAGCTGGGAATCCGTAAGCAAAAGTAGACAAGGAACCCTGTCTTGAATACAGCATCAGGATATTCTGGGCAAGTTGTCCTCTTTATAGTAGGTTGGAGGAGTTTTTAGCTGAGACTCAAGTTTTGGGTCTGGCCATGTTCTGAAAATCGAGGAAAGCTCTAGTTTTATCCACACTCTTGTCTTCTATGAGAGACACTTTAGGGTTCTTGGCATCTCTCTGGGAACTCCCTCCATACTGTGTGCCTTTGGACCACAGTCCTGTTTGTGCTGAGTGAGGTGGGACTCCAGTGGCCACAATTAATCGACCTCCAGGATCTCAAGACTTCTGAGTTGAAGATGTGTAAGCCAAATACTCAGGTAGCCTGATTGCCACAGTGCACAGCTTCAGGGGAATCGCCTCTGTCTCAGGGAATCTCTCAGAGCTCTATGGATCAAGCATTGTGAGAATAGTTTGTCAGATGCTCTAGCTTAGTGTCTTTTACAGTGAAGGAGTCAGCCAGGACTGGGAGCACTGGAGGCTTTGATCATAGGTGCACATCTGTATTGAGCATTGGGTCATCTCTATGCCCATCCACGTGGGTGATTCGTGATAATGCTAGATTCTCCCCATATTTGGTATTATTCTTTCCTCATAGTGAAGAATCCAGGAGACCAAGGTGCTTTTAAGACAGGCTCAAAAGTCATTCCCTTCAACAGCTGCCCCATTCTTTTAATCACATGGTGCAAAATGGATTCAGAGCTGGAGGTGACGAACAGTCTCGAATAGAAGAGCCAAGACTCCCTGGGGGCCCACTGGAGAGTGGCCATCATAACATTCCATGATTTATCAGGATTTCTGATGTACACCAACTCCCAGTATTCAAACCCTTGCTGAGACCTGGCCCTCGCATGGTCTTCTTCAGCCATTCTTTATTTCTGCCTACTGGCCCCAATCTTGGCTTCTAAAACAACATTTTCCTTATCAAACTATTCCCTGCGTATATGCTCTTGCCAATCTAGAATGCTTTTCTCTTATCTCTTTGCCTATTTGCTGCTTTCCTGAGAGGGGGCTTTCTCTAGCCTCCTCATACTCCCTTCTCTAAGCACGTATAGTTCCCTGCCTTCAAAAAGCAAATGATCTCAACCAAACGAAACCCATCATGTGTTTCTTATTGGCCCGTTCACTCAGAGTACTCCATCAAGTTAGAGCCTGATCTCTGCTGTTCTAGCCCCCGAACATGGCCCTGGTCTCAATGTGTTTTCAGTTGAGTAAGCAAGGTAGGCATGATTATCCCTCTCCATTACCTTCTAAGGACTTATTTATTTTAATTTTATGTGTAAGAATATTTATCTGCATGAATGTATACATAACACATTCATTCCTGGTACTGGAGTTACAGATGGCCGTGAGCTACTGTATGGATGCTTGGTTCTCCAAGGACTCTTATCCATTAAGTGGTCTCTCCACCCCTCACTCCCTGCTGTTCTAATTTACATCGGTGTAGAACAGTGGAGCTCACCAGAGTCAAGGCCTCTTTACTACAGAGCCGAGTTTAAACCCAGATCGTCTCACACCCACTACCTTGGGCATCTTGTAGACATGTCACCAGGAAGATTTGCTCCAACCTACACACACACACACACACACACACACACACACACACACAGCTTTGATATACACTCTGACGGTTGCATTCTCTGTTTTACCAGAATGGGCATCTGGGTCTATGACAAAAAAAACCAAAAAACCTTTTGGTTAAAGTTTTAAAATTCATTTGTGAATCTCCAGGAGAGGCAATATGCTGTTAGTGTGCTTCAGTGAGACACAGTTGGACACCTGAGCTCCAGTCACATCATTAAGGCTCCTTTATGACTCAGATATTGATCTTAATTAAGAAGTGATGCCTATTCAGAACTGGAGGTGGCAGGAGGATGTGGTGACAACAGACCTCTGAGAGGAGGGATGGTGAGGGCAATCTTGTTTGTTCAGATTGCCAGCATTTTCTTGTCCCACTAGAGTCATGACTAAGTTTTCTTCTTCTTTTTCAATTGGTAAAATGTATCAGCAAGTTCTTAGCTCAGGGAAAAAACTCAAACCTAAGAGCCAGACACTGGCTCACCCTGTCGCTTTAGCAGCTGCTTTTAATGGGCGTTGAATCAATATCATCGAACCCACAGGCTTCCCAGAGCAGATGAGGCCAGATGCCCAATTCTAAGGTAGGGGGAGCTGGGAGGTGTTATGGAGATGAACCAGACAGGACTGGGCTGTGAGACAGTAACCAAGCAACCAGCACACTCGTTCTTCAAGGCACGACAACAAGCAGGCAGGACATAATGGCCACCAAGGCTGAGCAGGAAAGAGATGAACACAAGGAGCTCCAAGGGCCAGGGAACACCTAAGCACAAGTGGTGACAGACCCAGACAGCCAAGACAGGGATTTATAAATTCAGCGTCATTAAATGACAACCAAAGATCTTTGATGTGGGAGTCAGAGGAGGAACTCCCCAATGCTTCCATTTAAAGATAAGGCTGTTTATTTTAAAATGTATATTACATTTATTGTGTGCACACATATGTGCACACACATGCACACATTCATATGGAGATAAGACCGAATCACAGGAATTGGTTCTCTCCTTCCACTGTGTGGATCCCAGGGATTGAACTCAGACTATCAGACTCAGCAGCAGATTTCTTTTCTAGTTAAGCCATCTCATGGGCCTCACTATGAAACTATTTTCATAATCAATAAATAGCAACTGAGCATTCACAGGCAAATTAATGAAAGCAGGTTAATAACTAAGCTTTTCTGCCTTGGATCCAGAAGGCTGCCCTGCCCTACCTTGGAAGCATGAGATACAAGTGGCTACAAGGCCTGTGAAAGGCCTTCAGATTTTCAGCCATTAGAGAAGTGAAAGCTTAAACAAAATTTCATCCCATGCTCCTAGAATGATGTGGTGGATTGTCTGATGTCAACTTGACACACAACGTTGAGTTTTCTGGAAGGATAGAACTTCAATTGAGAAAATGCTTCCATAAGATCCAGCTGTAGGGCATTTTCTCAATTAATGATCAATGGGGAAGGGTCCAGCCCATTGTGAGTGGTGCTATCCCTGGGCTGGTGGTCCTGGGGTCTATAAGAAAGCAGGTTGAGCAATCCACCCATAAGTCACAAGCCAGTAAGCAGCACCTCTCAATGGCCTCTGCATCAGCTCCTGCCTCCAGATTCCCACCCTGTTTGGGTTCCTATCCTGCTTTTCTTCAATGATGGACTACAATGTAGAAGTGTAAGCCTGTTCCTCCCCAACTTGATTTTGGTCATGGTGTTTCATCATAGCAATAGCATCATAACCCTAACTGAGACCGATGGTTAAAATCAGAATGACAGCAGACGTGCACAGCAACTGCTCATTGGAGCACAGCATAACACAGGCATCTTGGGAATGGGCTGTTTCTTACAAAATTAAACATGCACTCATCTCCACCATGACCCAGTAGTTCTGTCCTCAGATATTCATGCAAGAGAATGGAAACACATGCCACAAGGTGGCTTGTGCATTAATGGTTATAGGTGATTTTATCACTAATAGTAGAGTCTAATATCCATTAATAGAAAAGAATGATAAAATTTCCAGGTAATAAAAAACTTTCGGCCAACTCTACTGAAGCTATAGTATATGCAACCCATGAATAACATTCACAGGTATTCTGCAGAGCCAAGACAGGCTCTATATGCACTTCTATGCAATCTGGAACGATAAAAAAAAGTAAGTAAGGCATGGTGGCAGGAATCCAAATGCAGTTGAGCATGGGACAGGTGCCTGGGAGGAGCTATGATGCTGAACATTTTCTATAGTAAATTTTGGGGGATGGTTCTGGGGTGTAAATATTTGCCAAAATCCATCAAGCTGGAAAATCTAGGATTTGCACTATGATGAGTACTAATTACACCTTCATTTAAAAAATAATAAATATAGAGCTGAGCATAGTAGCTCATATTTGTAATCTCACAATAAGGAGGCTGGGGCAGGAAAATAATGAGTTCAAGACTAGTCTGGGTCTACAAGAGTGTTTGCTCGTTTGCTTGGTTTGGTTCTCCTTTTTCTCTCTAGGCAGGGTTTCTCTGCATAGCCCTGGCTATCTTGGAACTCACTCTGTAGACCAGGCTGGCCTGGAACTTAGAGATCTGCCTGCCTCTGCCTCCCCAGTGCTGGGATTGAAGGCTCATGCCCCCTGGTGCAGCAAGATTCTTTTAAACACAACAGTAATAATAGTAATAAGAGCTATAGGCTAATGAATCTAGGCACCAAACAGCAGACAGAAAGATCACATATTGGTGCTATTTCTGCTCCCAGAGTAGACATCATGACTTGATTTTATCATTCTGTACCTTTGGGCTTCAACAGGACTTAAAAATATATCACAAGGAAGCTCCTTATGATTATTAATATTGTGTGTCAATGCAACAGGATCTAAGACCAACTAGCAGACAATACTCTGGCCGTGTCTGTGAAGAATTTTCTAAATTAGGTTTTTTGAGGTAGAGAGGACTATGCTGAACGTGGGCAGCATCATCCCACAGAGTGTATTGAATAAAAAGGAGAAATGGAGCTAAAGACAAAGTTACCTATTTCTCCTGACTGCAGATGTAATGTGCCCCCATGATTCCTGGTGTCATGTCAGGCATCAGGGTCAGAGTCTCCTTCAACCTGTTTTCTAGTTTTGTGTGGCCTGGTGGAAGTCAAGCAATCCATGAAGGTAAAACCCATTAAAGAAAAGTTTCAGAATAATTCAAACTCCTGCCACAAGACCACTTTGAATGTGTTTCTGTCTTTAATCTGTGAGGGGTGTAATTTAATGTACAAGTGCAGGTCTTGGTTTTTACTGTCTTCAGTATTTTTCTAAGTTACTTAGCAGTTTTCATAGTTCTTCTTTCACAGCAGGGTAACCCTCCAAGAAGCTACACTGTTGCCCGACTCTCCCCTCTGAGGAGCTACACTGTTGCCTGACCCTCTCCTCTAAGGAGCTACACTGTTGCTTGACCCTTCCCTCACTGACATACTTTCCCATCCTACCATACTTTCCCATTATTTATATGTCTTAGGGCAAGTTTAGGGTTCTGTTCTGTAGCTAACATCCTCTGAGTACCTGCTTTACATGGACATAATCACTTTACAGATATTTTGTTTACTCTTTACCACCTTCCTCCAGGACAATGACCACTTGAATGTTTTATAGAGAAACAGAGGTATGGGGCATTAGGGAGTTAGTTCATCTAAGGTAAAGTGACAATATCAGATGGAATGAGATGGCTGCCCTCCCAGATCAGTAAGCAGTAAGTCTACATGTTTTTATCACTGTGTAGAGAGAGCCTTAGAAGCCAGCCACAGGGGAAGCTGGCTCTGTTGACTTCTCACTGTCAGCCAGAGAAGCTCAGGCTGACCAGGCCAAACCCCACCTGCTACTTCCAGCAGGCCTGCCTCAGCATGCACAGGAGTAGAACAACTGAGCCAGGGGTCAAGTTTGTCAGAGGAAGCATTCTGCTGCTGACTCACTCAGTGATTTTGATGAGGGGGGAGGTGTCATTGCAAGGCCAGCTTGACAGTCTAGGTTTCTACTCACAAAGATGGACAGATAGCAATGTCCTATAATCAGTGTCTTTTGGTCTCTGCCTTAGAAATAATGCTTTGGGTGTTCTACCAAATATTATCTAATTATAAGAGTTGAAGAGATGAGTTTTATTTATGTAAGTTATACCTAAATATAATTGATTTTTAAAAAACTAGTCAAGACTACAAGTTATCACCCAATCTGCTGTCCCCTTGCAGTGAATTCAATAAACAATAATAAATAAATAAATAAACAAACAGATAAAATCTTGACAGAAAGTTCTTGGTTCTTGCCTCCTTCAAAGCCTGGATATTCTTGTAAAATTTTAAAATTTTTAAAAAGATTTATTTATTTTTATTTATGTGAGTACACTGCAGCTGTCTTCAGACACACCAGAAGAATGCATGGGATCCCATTACAGATGGTTGTGAGCCACCATGTGGTTGCTGGGGAATTGACTCAGGACTTCTGGAAGAGCAGTTAGTGCTCTTAACTGCTGAGCCATCTCTCCAGCCCTTTAATTTTTTTTTAATGTGTATAGATATTTTGCCTGCATGTATGTCTGTGTACCATATGTGTGCAGTGCCCATAGTGGCCAGAAGAGGGCGTTGGATCCCCTGACTGTTGAGTTATAGATGGTTCTGGGATTTGATGTGGGTGCTGGGAATTGAATCCAGGTCCTCTGGAAGAACAGCCAGTGCTCTTAATCCTTGAGCCATATCTCTAGTACCAGGGCATCTGAGGTTTTTTTTTTTCTACAGCTGACTGTTTGTAAAACCTTTGACACTTTTAAAAACTCCACTCTCTTCTGCAGAAATGCATTTAGTGGATCATGTCACTTGTTGGTGAAATGTAGAACAGAGTAGAGTTTTATGACAACTGACCCTTGGAGAGGAGTGTCTGGGGACGGTCATGGCCACAAGTCATCTCTTGGTTTGTGTAAATTATTTAATATGTGAGCTCACACTTCCCTCCGTACTCAAACATTTCCTTCCAGATCTCTTCCTGGACATAGGAATTGAGTCACCTGATATCCACAAGTGAATGATCCAAGACCCTTGGAGAAACTACTCAGTTGTTACCCTTGGGGACCATTCTTCTCCAGCTCACATTTTCACATAAGTTGTGAGGCTCAGTGAAGGGGGTCTAAGCCCAGCTACTGAACAGGATTGATGTGACCTAGACCATACAAGTACCCTTGCCAGACCCATACTTACTTTCTTTCTTTCTTTCTTTCTTTCTTTCTTTCTTTCTTTCTTTCTTTCTTTCTTTTTTTTTCTGGAGCTGGGGACTGAACCCAGGGCCTTGCGCTTGCTAGGCAAGCGCTCTACCACTGAGCTAAATCCTCAACCCCAGACCCATACTTTTAACTAGGCCATTTTCCTCATTGACTCCAGAATTCTAAGGGTATTTGGGATTATGTCTTTCCTTGGGATTCCTTGAGCTGGAGCTGTTTTAAACCCTGGGTCTGAAACCCAATGGTTAAACTCCACATCTGATCCCTAGACTTCAGGTAAAATAAAAATTGTGGAAATCAATTCATTTTCCTCTATTCTAGTGAGCAAGAGTTTCTGTCATGTGTAAAAAAACAGCAACAATGACAAAAATGGAACCAATCTCTAAGGATATATATCCATAGAGATTTCAAAACCATAGAGATGGCTGGGGAGATGCCTCAGTGAGTAAACTGCACAGCACAAGGTTCTGAGTCCTACCATGAACATGTAAACCAGGCATGAGGTAGATATGTATAACTCCAGTGCTGGGGATGTAGAGACACATGGATCCCTGAAGCTTGCTGGCCAGCCAGCCCAGCTGAATCAGCAATATCCAGGTTCAGTGAAGAGACCCTGTGTCATAAAACAAGGGGGACAGTGATTGAGGAAGACAGCTAATGTTGGCTTCTGGGCTTCACATGCACACAGATGCATGTGTCACACAAACACACATGCACACTCCAAACACGATACACACACATGCCACATACACATGTGCATGCATGTACCAGAGACAGTCACATGCATATCACACACATACACATACACCAAACACACACATGCATATGCACCACACACACATATGTGCATGCACATGCGCACACACACACATCAAACATGATACACATGCATTCATGTACCACTCGCAGACACTCACATGCATACCACACACATATATATGCATGCATATATATATATATTTATATACACACACACACATACATACATACTACATATGGGAAGAAAGAACCATAAGGTCATTGATTTAGTTTTTATACTCTTTTTGTGGTTTAAACCTATAGGTCTCTGTCTCCCTCTGTTGCAAACCACATTCCCTTTCTCTATTCAGCACCTAACTTAACAGGCCCTGGCTAAGGAGCATACCATTTAATTTTGCTATAAACAATTTTCATAATAATTATTGTGATGTTTAAGAAAAATGTACACTTGGTTAGGACAAAACTGAACTACTGGGAAAACCAAAAATCCTCTGCTACTGCCCCTCTTCTGGGCTCAGTTTTATCCCCCAGGAACAGCTCCACCTAGAAGCTCCAAATGTCCCATCTTTTGCCTATTTCCTGTAGAGTTAGATTCTTCTTTTATTCAACTCTTTTCATTCTTCAAAAACAACAGTCTTCTATGTAAGCCGTTTAAGGACTGCACCACAACCAGATTGAGGAAATGTCGTATAATTTACTTGCCCTAAATTGTAGCCATTTTCGCTTTTTGCCATGAGCTTGGTATTACAGTGAATTTTTGATTCTAGTCAAAATAGAACCTTCATGTCTCATTAAATTTCCTGTGTAGATTTTGGGGCCCTTCCCTCCAGTCCACAGGGACCCTCTAGCTTGATTCCCTACTTGTGTACAGACATTGGACACTTGCAAAGAGGTGCTGCTCGGCAGCTGTGGCATGTCTCTGAGATGACCTCACTCTGATGGTTTCTGTGGTAAATGTTATGAGAGGCCCAGGCAGTCCTGGGACTCCTCTCCAATGCCTCATCCTTGTTGTTTCCCCATCTTGGCTTACTACCAGACTTGTGTCTATGTCTTCAAACCAGTCTGTTTCACTGTGCCCTTCGGGCCTCCAGCCTGGGCCAGGAAGGAAGGTTTTAGGAACAAGCCATAGCCCTCAGCTACATAATGTGATATATATATATATATATATATATATATATATATATATATATCTTTGAATAATAGAAAGAAAACAAAAGGAGAAAGAGGTTGACCTAGCCTTGCTGTTATAAACCCAGTTACTTAAACATAGTCTTGATGCCTGCCCGAGACATGCACCTGTCTTGTATTAGTTAATTCCAACATGAAACCATCTCCCGGGTTCCCATGGCAATTGCTATTTTTACCTGCAGTATTTAGGACTATTGTTCTCCTCGTCCTTTTTTCAAAATCCTTTTAAAAATTTTTTTTCTTTCCTAGAGAATAGAATAATAAGTTTACTGATGTAAAATTATCATTACCAAGAAATTATCATTGTCAGTGTTGATTGCCTACCTCTAGGACATAGATATTAACAGCAAAATCTTACCTGATGGAACGTACAGTGCAAGAAGGGGAAACAGATGAATAACTAGCATGTGATGTACTGGAGGCCTGTAGAAAGCTCCACGGAGGCTCTGAGGAAAGCAACATTACTCCTAGATAGGGATCTAGGGCAGCATTCAGGGAAGAGAGGGTTCCTGGATGAGTAGGTATTTTATTCTTCAGCAAAAGGAGGAAGAGGTAGTGATTCAGAGTGGTGTGGTGGGGCAGGAATAAGATCCCCTTTCCCTGTAAGGGCATGTATTCTTCCTTCCATCCCAGACTCTGGCCCTGGGACACAATCCTTTCCGCTGCCCTCTTATTAGTGAGGATATATAGGTGGTAAGTTTTAGCAACATTTACATTTCTGAAAAATTTTGTTTAAGCTGCTTAGAAATATATCTTTGCTGGACTGACACACTATTCCTGCCATGGTTCTGAGGACAGGCCTCAGGTCAGAGACATTGTTTCTTTAAGGGGAATCTGTATCTTCTTTAAAGATTCCTTACAGATGTGTCCAACTGTGGGGGAGGGCTGAATGTAACCCAGGAAATCTGTGAGTGTGGCCCAACATAAAACTGTAAGTTTCCTTAAAACATTGTGAGCATTGTTGGTTTTGAGATATATATATATATATATATATATATATATATATATATGTATATATATATATAATTTTTTTTTTGCAGATTACAATGTCTATAGCAATGTCTGAAGGTCAGACAAGTTCCACGATTTGTCTTCAGTGTTCTGCAGTTACTGTGTCTAGCCAACTTAAGGTATACCCTGTTTGAGATTATTTTTAAATTTCCTAAAACTGAAGATTCGTTATCTCAAGATTGCAGAAATCTTCATCTACCATCTCCTTAAGTACTTTTTCGAATCCTAACATCAGTTTATGGAGCCCAGCTTAATCCACATTATTCCTTTTTACTCTATACTTGAACTTTCTGAGCCAAAGTTTTCCAGATTTTTGTCTCTCTGAGCTGCATTCTGGGTAGTTTTTTTTTTTTTTTGATCTGTATTTGAATTTACTGATTCTGTCTTTGGCTGTCTCTACTGGCTTTGCAATTCTTTTTGTAAATATTTTAATTTCCATTAACTTCTAGACTTTTTTCAACTCTTTTGTAAAACAATTGCTTATTTGTGTGCTTTCTTGCATTTTGCTCTTTTCTTGTTTTATTGGATCTGTGGTCGGACCCCGATTGAATTTTCTTATGCGGTTGGGTTGGACTTTCTTTCATTCTGTGTGCATTGTTTTTGTCTTCCTTTCTGTTCATAGTCACATGCTTTCACAGGTAGGATATGTTCCCATTGGTCTGGCCATCGTGAATTGTAGAGAGAAAATTGTGTATTGTAGGGATGCATCGCCTGTCAGTTTAGAAGCCTATGGCCTATGGCTTAGGCAGGAAATGGAAGGTGGGGCATCCAGGAGAAAGAGAATTCTGAGATAGAGCCAGGAGCTGCAAGATCTACCTGGGAAGATGAGAGGAGACGCATGTCTGGCACCTGAGCACAGGTAACCAACCATGTGGCAGAAGATAGGTTAAAATAATTATGTTATTTTAATCTATTATATAGTCAGAGTAGAGCCTAACTGTATGGCCAAGGCATTTGTGAAAATGTTTTGAGTCTGAGTCTTATTTCTGAGAGCATGGGGCTGGGAGGAAGAACCGGGTCTAACTTGTACAGGGAATGTGTGACTGTATTAAGTGACAAGCTTCCTGCTTTAATTGAGACTCTGTAATCACTCCTTCAGTAACTAGGTAAAGCATAAGATAGACTGGGTATGGCAGGACTCTTCTGTAGTCCCAGCATTCAGGAGGCTGAGCATGAGGATCGCAAGTTTAAAGCTAGTTTTCTCTCCCTAGGGAGACCTTATTTTAAAAATACAAAACAAAAATCTTTTGTTATTTTCAGGTCCTGAGGAGAACACAGCATGCCTGGAGCTGACAGGCAGAGAGGTTGGAGAGCGAAAACAGAGAGAGGGAGAGAGAGAGAGAGAGAAAGAGAACCAGAGAGATTATGTGTGAGAGGGAGAATGGGATGAGGGCAGGCAGACTTGTGGGACACACTTTTTCTGGGTCCAGAACATTATCCAAACAGGTTTCCCATGGAGGGTTTAACTGATGTATTTGAAGCAGGCAGGCATGACATCCCAGAAGTCACAGTCACTAAAAGAAAGCCCCTGTGGTGCATCTGTATAACCCATTTGGATTGCAAGAGCCATTGGAGCCAAACTGAGCCAATGGGAGGGGATCACCAGAGGACAGTTATATATAGCAGATATCATTGAATAATTGGAAGGAGAGCCCACTACACATACTCAAGTGCACGTGCACACACACATGGATGAGCACACACACACACACACACACACACACACACACACACACACACAAGTGGCTTCCTGCATTCCAGATTTTTCTGGCATCCTTTATCCCCAACTTTTTAGGGCTCCATTATTGGTGATTCTTGGCAAGGACATGATTATTTACTCCAACAAATCCTAATTGGAAATGTTTGACATACGAGGAGTCCTCACACCTCCTACAGTAGCTAGCACAATATACCTTTGACATCACTGGACATAAATTAGCCCATAGTGAAGAAGGCGATAAAATCCCCTGACTTGTGGTTACTTCTTTGTTGTTGTTGTTGTCGTCATGGCTATCACTGTTGTTGTTGCTTGTGTTTTAGACAAGGTTTCTCTGTGTAGCCCTGGCTATCTTGGAACTCAGAGATCTGCCTGACTGCCTCCCAAGTGCTAAGATTAAAGGCATGTGCCACCATGTCTATTCTCTCCTATTCTTCACTGGTAATATCTAATCAGTCTGAGGTCCAAAGAGGTTATAAAGGTCTCTGGAGTAGGTAGACACTGGAGTTCTGCCTGTGTGACAGTGACTAAGTTGAGCAATGCATCTCTCCAGAATAGAATGGGTCTTCCCTCCCTCCCTCCCTCCTTCCCTCCCTCCCTCCCTCCCTCCCTCTGTCTTCTCCCATCCTTCCTTCCCATGAGCAGGGTCTCATGTAGCTAGCCTGACCTTGAACTTAATATCTACTGAGGATGACCTTGAACTCCCGATTCTGCTGTCTCAGATTCTTAAATGCTGGAATTACAGGCTCTCATGAGCACTCCTGGCTATTAGTCACTTTATATTTCATTTGTCCACTTATGCAACCGACCAGTGCTGCAAACCCCCCCACCTCTTGTATGCTGTCTTGGGCCCTGGATCTAAAACAACCTGATCTCCTCACTTTTGCAGAGTCTAGTCTGTCAGTTGTCAAAGTGAGTTCCTGACAACTTAAAAAATCTATCATTCTTTGGTGCTATCTGGTATATTTTATCTTCATTTAAGGAAAAAAAAAATCCCATTTTAAAGTTGAGGAAATTGGAGGAGGAAAGATGGTTCAGTGGTTAAGAACACATATTGCTTTTCCAGAGGATAAAGATAACTCCAGCTCCCTGAGGGATCCAACACCTCTAACATCCTCAGGTGTTTGCATTCACTTGCACAGAGCCACACAGAGATATACACACATACACATAATTTGAAATAGTGAAAAGTCTTTAAAGATGAGAAAATCAAGTCCCAGACAGGTTTTTTTTTTAATTTGGCCAACCTTAAGCCTTAAGCCTCACCAGTGTGGCTCAGCAGTTAAGAGCACCTGATGCTCTTGCAGAGGACCTGTGTTCGGTACCCAGCACCTACAAGATAACAACCAGCTAGAACCAAAGTTCTAGGTGATATAATACCCTCTTCTAGCCTCTCTGAGCACAGCACATGTGGTATGCATGCATGCATACATACATACATGCATACATACACACATGCATACATGCAAACACACATACATGCAGACACACATACATGCAAACAAACAGACAAGGTACTCAAGCACATACAAATAAAATTATTAGATTTAAAAAAACAAACAAACAAACAAACAAACAAAGAACTCACCTGAAGAGAATTGTATGAGGTTTGCTCCCAAGTGTGGTTCTTAGGACTTAGGGAACAGCACACACATTTGTCCTTACTGACCATATGCAAAGAGACAGCATGTTCTGTACAGGTGAGATAGGTGTTTGGTTTAAGAAGTGTGTTAACCGAAAAACCCTTGAGCTGTGCTTTTCAGACCTTTTCTGTGCTGCAGACAAGGGGGAAAACAGAATGAGACTGTGTGTCCCTGGTCAGAGGGGCAGTCAGCAGCACAGAGGGCCCTAAAGTAACATTTCACCTAACAAAATGCAGACCACTTCCAGCTCATTCTGTCTGGACTACATAATTGGCTATACCAAGATAGGCAATGTGAATTAAACACCAGAGAAGACCCTTCCTTCCCTAACAGAAGCTTGTAAAAAGGAAGCATTATGGCTGCCGAAGTCATGAGCAGAAAGTTGTTTACTAAAAAGTGTCCTAGGCAAGGAGCTTGCGTGGTCTTGGTTATCCAGTTTTGTCTGGATGGAACAGAAAACCTGGAGTCAGAACTCATCTTTTAGCCTCCCGTTAACAATCATTGTCCTGACCAGCACTTTAGTGTTTATAAAGCCTCTTCTCATCACTCTCTAGAGACCTTGTGAAGTTGATCGATGCCACTGAACAAGAAGACAGCAGCAGGTGAATAGAGGGCAGGTCCATGATGACAGGAAATGTAGTTAGCAAAGCTAGAACCTGGGTTTTTGCTGCCAGTCCCTCTGCTGTACCCCAAATTCTTCCACCATACTGGGGCTTTGCTGTGCATTAAGGACTTCCTTGATCTTATGGAACACCCAGCCTCCTGTTCATTCATCTGGGCATCTGTTTATGCCCCTGGTGGAGAACGAACAGACTCTGCTTAAGAAAAGTCATGCCAGCTTTGGGAGACGAACTCAGTCTGCCGCACAGCACAGGCTGTAACCAAGAAAACCACTTTCCCCATCCCAGCTGTAAGTCTTTCTGAAGCAGTCCTGGCTGAATATAACACCGTGCCCTTTGGCAGATCTCAGCAGCATTGCAGGTGATTCATAGACAGTCGTGATGCCCTGGGGTATGATCGGTAACATGCAGCTAAAAATAGCCTCTGTGCCGGAAGTGGTATAGGTGGATTGTGTGAGCTCATCTGGCTTCTGATCAGTTTATTAGGAACTTGGACTCAGCCTGACAGTTGGTAGGATTCCCTAGACTTCCTAGGTCTTCTGACCTTATCACCTCTCATTACTGAGGTGTCTCTCCAATGCCCACAGAGTGGGCCAGGTAGAAGCAGCAGATTGGGAGTGAACTAGTGGCAAAGGCGGCCCTGTCCCTTATACTTGTTCTGTAGAGGCTCTCTCGTCAGAGGCCCAAGAACAGAATTGGGGTTTACTGAGGATTCTCCTAAGTAAGAGCAGGATCAAGAAAGTTAATTTGTGACAACCTTTAGAAGAATGTTTTATGCTAAGTAATTGTTAAAATCATTGCTTTTTTTATCCTCCCCAATTTACACTGGAAAACTCCCCTAATGGAGGGAATAAGGTATCTGGAATTCTGGACAGAGTGAAGAAGCTGGGCAGACATAGCTATTGAGCTGGTTTGAGCCGGGGAGCTACCTAGGGAACTCAGAAGCGCAAAGTGAGGGTTGTGCCTTTTTATTGGTGCATATTGTGTACAACTATTTATTGTTTGCTTTAAAGATATATGTTATGTTCCAGATTGCTCACAGATGATTGCTATGGTGGTTTAAATGAGAATGGTCCCATATGTACATATATATGTTCGAATACTTGGTTCACAGTTGGTGGAACTGTTTGGGAAGGATTAGGAGGGGTAGCCTTGCTAAAGGCAATGTGTCACTGCGGGGTTAGCTTTGAGGTTTTGAAAGTCCAGGCCATTACCAGTCAGCTACCTCTGCTTCTTGGTTGTTGTCTCAAGACAATGAGCTCTTAGCTACTACTACAGCTCCGTGCCTGCCTGCTTCATGATGGTCATGAATTCTAACCTTCTGAAACTGTAGTTCCCCATATTCTTTTTTCTATAGGTTGCCTTGTTCATGGTGTCTTACCATAGCAATAGTAACTAAAACAATTGTATCTCCAAAAATTTCACCAAGAAGCCAGGACCACTTTTTCATGGAATTTAGTTCTTAGTTTCCGGCATCTGTGTTTTCCCATGGTCCTTCAGAAGCACCTACTCCTTTCTGTTGGGTTCTACAGGCACGACACTATCAATATAGCATATGATGTTCTGTGAGCCGGAGAGCTTAGCAAGATTCTTGTAGCATAGAAAAATAAGAGATTTGCTACAACCCTGGGCAAAATGGTGAGGGTGTACCACTGTTCCTGTCCAGGAAAAGCAAACTGATTTCCGTTCTCCTCAGCTTCTTAGGCTAGAGACAGAAACATGGCTGACAGTAACTGTCCTCAGATATGGCTCCTTTCCCTCAATGTCTGCCAAAGGGGAAAGGGCTAAGCTCTCTTTATCTCTGTGCTTTGCTTTATTGGAAAGAAAATTATGTTCTGTGGTCCCCTTATTGCGGATGATGGTGGCTGCTCTAACTGAACTGCAGTTCCCATCCTTGAGAAGTACAGATGATTCTACTTTAGGAGGGCAAACCCTGATATATTCTCTAGAATATCATCTTCCTACCATGAGCAACACTGGCCTCTGCCCAGAAAAAATGTGCCAAGGAGCATTTGGCTTTCTGTCCTGACAAGTATTGCCAATGAGTCTGGAAATGGCCTCTTGGCCACCTACATAGATGGTACCAGCTTGGATTGGAGTTTCCTTGATTCCAGTTTTTTCTGCCATAGTAGCTGATGTATAAGAATCTCTCTCTCTCTCTCTCTCTCTCTCTCTCTCACACACACACACACACACACACACACACACACACACACACACACACACACACACACACACTTCCAATCAATAGTCTTACTTATGGTAGTGTTGAAGACATCTAATTGCATAATCTTTTATCTATACCATTTTACCTTACCATTAAGATTTTAAAAGATTTATATTATTATTTACTTACTTTTACATATCAGCTAACTTGTTTAATCATATATCTTTGCCATTACAGCATCATTTTTATTTAGAGGTCTTCCCTCAGACACAAGCTTGAGAGTGACAGGATGGTGCATTAAATTAAATTCCTCCAGTATCCTTCATGTATTTCTCAAAGGCTGGTGAAAACTCCCTCACATGCTACTTTCCCATGCTACTGCCTTAGAAGGCCCCTTTACCTCGTTAGCTGGAGACAGACCTCAGCTGTTTGCACCCTAAGAAACATGTCCAGGCCATCCTTGGTCAGGACTTGGTTCCAGGCCCACTGTAGAATCTTGAGACCTCAGACCTCAAGGAGGTGGTAAGATTCCTGCCTGCCTCCTCATGCTTCCGATCGTGTCTGTCAACCACGGCTTTGTACTATGTTGTCCCAATTCAAGTCTGGCCTGAGTCTGTGAACCATAAATCCAGCTGAATAAGGATTTTGCTTTTCAAGACAGGGTTTCTCTGTAGGCTTAGCTTTTCAAAATCTACTTTAATAAGGGTTCTCGAATGCTTTGACCCCTCCCCACCCCTTCTATTCCACCACCCAAAGGTGGGGCAGAAAAGATGATAAATAGGACAAGGGGATGTGGACCTGCTTAGAAGTCGTTCTTTGGAGGGGATTCCTGTCTCTATTTGCCATGATCCCAGCGGTCAAATTCAGTAGTGTCAGGATACTAAACACAAACCAGCAGTGGTGGCACAATCCAGCAGAAACAGCCAGGCCTCCTCTGAATCAGCACAAATCAGTGGGAGTGACCAGAACCAGCTGGAATGCCAGGAGTTCTCTGCCGTGCCTCTCTCAATGAAGTGAAGATCTGCATAGACTTGAGACCAATGAAGAGTTGAACAACTAGCTATGCAAGTTTCAGTCACTGTCCATTGAGTCCTACTTATACTCTCTCCAAACATCATGTCTTCTCCCATGTATCTTGCTTCAGCAAAACATCATGTGAATCTGTCTCAACAAAGCACCACATGAGTCTCTATCAAGTGGCACAACCAGAAACTTCTTCTTCACCTTGGCTGTCCTGTAACTCAGAGTGACCACGCTGACTTCAAACTCAGAGATCTTCCTGTCTCTACCTCCCCGGTGCTGGGATTAAAGGTGTGCACTACCACTACCTGGCTGAATAAGGGGTTTAATGTGCACCTCTATGCCGAGAAGGTATTTATCCCATGGGCAACTATATATTCCTCCTGGCCATGAGGAACATCAATTGGATATCAAGGCTCTCGGGAAAGGTCCACCATGCATTCTGGGAAAGAGTGTTCATTTTCACCTCATGCCATTCTCCTGTTTGCTTCAGAACATGGCAAGTCCAAGCAACTGGTTGTAGAATGTCTTGATTTATTTTGTGTATGTGTGTTGGGAGCCTGCCTGAGAACAGGTTCTCTCTGGAAGGCAGCTGTGGGTAAGCATCAGTGATTTTTTTAGTGGGCAAAACTTGGTTTTGCAAAAGTAAAAGTTGCTTAGTATTAATATTTACTCTCTTTGATTCATCGTTATTCTGGGGCCAGAATGGCTTCAGAAGATTAACACCTGTTGCCTAAGGGAGGAGGGGTTAGGTAAAAGGTTTATTGCTAGCACTCCCTTCTCTGACTAACTGGCCAGGAGCCCCTTGCTTGTGAGGCTAGTTAAATCCTTGTGAAGTAGTGAGGAAAGAGTCACTCACACAACACACACACACACACACACACACACACACACACACACACACACACACACACACACACACACACACACACACCAGATGAAGTGGAAAATGTCTACATCACCTTTTATTTATTGTGCTAGCCTTTTATAGCTTTTGGACAAAAAGTTCTCTAGGTAAAAAAGAATTACCTCGTAGATAAAATGTTACAAAGAAAAGAATTAAAACCCTTTACACAGGCAAATATACACACATACACATACACACACACACACACACACACACACACACACACACACACACACACACACACACACTGGCTGGGCCTGGCTATCTGCTTTATCTACTCCACAAATGTTCATGTGTACCTACATACCCACATGTATGTGTATTCATACACATAGACAAACATATATACACATATACATTTGGATGGATGGGGCAGAGCCCCACCCCCACCCCAAGCCATGCAACCTTATTTCTTTTCTCTGGCCTTTTTAATACCTTTTTAGACAAAAGTTCTTTAGAAAATTACCTCAGAGATAAAATGTTACATAAAGTGGGAGTTACATAAAGATGTTGATACTAAGTTCAAAGCAGTGTTTCACTCTACATGTTCCTTATGAGTCCAAACCAACAGTTTCATATGGCCTTGCCTTATCATAGTGCACACCTGTGTGGCTTCATCCTTGGACCTGAATGTTTTTCCTCAAACACAAATTTGTCAGGCTGCCCCTCTGCCTCACCTCTCAGGGTGTTATGGGTACTCAGGGGAGGCAGAACACAATTTGTGATAGGCATCTCCAGATGTCTTTCTCTGGGGAATCAGAAGGGATAAAGTCCAAGGATCTCTGGTCTGGAACAAAAGGTTCCACAGGGCAGCGAGCAGCGGCAAGCACCCAAGAACCACAGCCAGAGCCTCTGGGCAGCGGGAAGTAGCTGTGAGAGAACAGAACAGTGACGAGTCGCTGCAGGCAGCTGGGAGCCACAGCGATGGCAGCAGGGGCAGGAGCCCGGCCTGCTGGGCAGACCCAAGGTCCAGCGATGAATGCTTCCGGGAAAGAAAACTCTTCCCCAGAGTGTTATGGCTCAATAAAACAGCCTTTCTGGGAGGATTCATGGTGAAATAACTCGTGCACTCGTGGACAGGGACCTTATAAACATTTGGGGTGGGGTGGGGTGGGATCCAAGGGTAAATGCTTCTCATTGGCTCAGACTGAGATGTTAGTGATGCTCTATTTGCTTGAGGAAGGACTTCAGGTGTTGTCCCTATGTGACTGATTTTTCATGGCTCTCACAGTGGGATGTCGTGGTTACATGTTCCAGGACAAGTAGAGCTTGGCAGGGAGCTGGCTCCATGCCTACCATTCTCAATTCTGAGATTCCCTGGGGTTTGAGCCTGTTCAGCCTTACCAGTTCTTCTGCCTGGTGGCACAATCCACTTGCCCAACACAAATTCGTACCAGGCATATGTCTCTTTTTAATGAAAGCTCATTGTGTTTCTTATTATGCAGCCTTTTACTTACTGGTATGAGGAGCAGACACATTCTACTCTTGATTTTAATTTTATTACATCTTTCTAGCAAACAACTAAAACTATTTCTTAAAAATTTCTTCCTAAGATTATTTGAAACAAATCAGGAGCTGTACAAAAATCAATTCATCCAAACGGCATTAACTCATGAAAGTTCATCATTATGTTGATCTGCAGCAAGTCTGCTCAATTGGGGTAGGCTGATGCCCAGAAATCCTTAGGCTATGTAAGAGTGACAGGAAAGGCATATCAGCTGCAAGAAGCAATCCTGAGATGAAGCCTCTTGGGACCTTGCCTCTCAGAGCTCACCCATTTTAGGCTATGCACAAAGGTAGGGACACCTCCAGGAAGGCCTCCTATTAGCCTTAGCCTCTCCTAGATGGCTCCTGACACATGTGTAGATAGCTGTGTTTGGGTATATGTGTGTATATACAGGTGCCTGTGGAGGCCAGAAGAGAGTGTTTGATTCCTTGGAGCTGTAATTATAGGTGGTTCTGAGCTTCCCAATGTCAGTGCTGAGAACAGAACTTAAGTCCTCTGCAAGAGCTGTGTGTACTTTTAGAAGCCAAGTCTTTTTTTTTTTTTTTTTGTTTCTTCTTTTGTCCCTGACCTCAACTTTGCTGCTTGACCTCCACTCCCTTCCTCTTCTTCCTCTTTTTCTATACACATATGCAAGCATGGGTGGACACACACACACACACACACACACACACACACACACACACACACACACACACAATCTCCTTGGATCATGAAGTGGATAAGCTTTTTGACGTTGCTTCAGAGGAAATTTCCCTGACAAAATAAAAAAGTTCACAGTCTTCTCAACTCACCGATGTGCTGCCATTTACATCAGTGGACTTGCAATCAGAAAGTATTAAACAGCCTGGATTAATGCTCCAACATCTTCTGTGTGGGTGGGCAAGGCAATTAAAAACTTAGACACGCTCATCTTTTAGCAGATGTCTAGGTGGTAAAAATGCAGTCAACACATCTCGGCAGAGTTCTGCCAGCTTTTGTTGGAACAACACAATCCTCATGTCTGCAAAGGAAGCTCATCTTTTCGTCAAATCGAGTGCCATGCTGAAGAAGAGCATTAGTAGGAGAAGGAGAGCGGGGAAAGCACAGAGGCAGCAGGTGGCTTTGTGTACGTGACAGGAAAAGATGACACCCAGTTATATCAGGACAGGCCGAAGGACTTTGAAAAGAAGTCTCTAAATGAGTCTTTGTTTAGGCTGTTCTTTTAGTTAGGGTTTTATTGCTGAGAAGAGACACAGTGACCCTGACAACTCATAGAAAGAACACATTTCATTGGGGCTGTAGAGTGTATCATTGTCGTGGCAGGAGGCATGGCGGCATGCAAACAGACATGGTGCTAGAGAAGCAGCTGAGAGAGTTCTACACCTGAACTGGCAGGCAGCAGGAACACTTGTTCCAACAAGGTCACATCTCCCAAGAGTGCCACACTCCTTCTGAGCCTATGGGAGCCATTTTCATTCAAACCGGCACAGATTTCTGCAATGCTTGTTTATCAACTTTGATGGAGTCTTTAGAACTGTCCCTTCACAGATTAGGATGAGTTTGTGTCACTGCCCTTAAATTGTTGTTAAGCCTCCTTTCTGTACTAGGAATATTACCGTGGGCTTTTTACAGGTCATCTCACTCTTCAACATAGTGTGGCTTGTTTCCACTTTGCAGATTTTTGGACTGGGTCTCTCAGAGAAGCATGATCACATTCACAGATGCAGAATCCAAACATGGGATTCAGTAGAACTTCAAAAGGTCTTTCTGGGCTGGAAAGATGACTTAGGGATTAAGAGCACTTGCTACTTTTCCAGTAGACTCATGTTTAGTTCCCAGCAACTATACCAGATGGTTCACAACTGTCTGTAACGTTAGTGCTTGGGGATCTGACACCTGGCTTATACACATGCATGCATGCATGCATGCATTAAAGATAATGGAATAAAAATTTAAATCTCTTTGTGTAATTAGGGTTCCTGTCTCTTTTCCATTACTTTTTTATTTTTTTGGAGCCTGTGGTTGTTGGTTTTCGTTGTCAACATGATAAACTTTAGGATCTTCTAGACCACATGTTTGTGGACATTTCGGTGAGGAATTTTACATATGGGAGAACGGAGGAGAGAAACCCCACCCTGAATAGTATCACTCCATGGACTGGAGTTCCAGGTTGAATAAAAAATAAAAAAAAATAGAAGCCATCTGAACACCAGCATTCGTCTTTCTGCTTCCTGACCTGGTACATGTGAACAGCCACCTCACATTCCTGTCACCCAGTGGCAATGGACTGTATCCCCTCAGACCATGAGCCAAAATAAACTCTCCCTTTCAAAAGTCGTTTTTGTGTTTGGTCACAGCAGCAAGGAAACCAATGAATGTAGAGCCTTCGAGCCATTCCTTTCTGGTTTCATAAAGCCTACATTATATTTGGTCTGTTCGTTATCTCACTGTGCCATAACCCCTGATTTGATCCATATATAGCGTATACATGCACTGAGATGCCACAGGTACAATTTTCATATGTAAAAAAAAGTGTTTGTGGAAATGGACATGTTAACTATGCACGTCGATCTTTATATAATGTATATAATTATATGTTATACTATACCCCATAAGTATGTACAATTAAAATAATTATCTAACAGGATGTGATGGATCATACACTTGTCCCTCAGCCAGGACAAAGTCTGCCCCAAAGGGTTGAGTAGGAACCTCATTCCTGTGCTTCCTGGGCTTGTCTCTTTGTTCTTCCTCAGGAGTATCCACCAGTCTCACTAGCTCCTGCCTTAGCCGTCCAGAAAGGGGAGACTCACATGTATCACCTTGTTTGAGTGGTTGCCGTGGGCACCTTGAAATGCCAGTTTGTTCTTATCAAGGATTCAAAGACGTGTTTCTGTGTTGTATATCACAATCTCTGTGTTTCCAATCTGCCTTTTCCCCTGAACATACTGTGAGTGTTCTTTGATATAATTTTTTTCTTTTTTTTCGGAGCTGAGGACCGAACCCAGGACCTTGCACTTGCTAGGCAAGCGCTCTACCACTGAGTCAAATCCCCAACCCCTCTTTGATATAATTTAATATTCCTTATTAACATGCTTTGTTTTACAACTTAATGACATTTGATCTCTTGGATGAATGACTATAACTTACGTAGCCACTGTCTATGGTTGTGCATGTAGTCCTTGCTAGAATTTTGCTGTATTTATGAAGAACATTCTCAGCAACTTTCTGTAGTACTAGAATCTGAACAAGAGCCTATGGGTAATCATGTGAACATTTGAGAATATTTGGATAAATACTGTCACATTGTTTTTCAGAATGCCGGTGTCAGCAGCAATCCCAACAGCTTTAAGAATACAGTTCACTGTACCAATGTCAGTAGCAACTCAGAATTTGGGGGAAAAAAAAAACTTGGTCAAGCCCAATGTGGTGACTCGTGTCTATAATCCCAGGATGCAGGAAGCTTGCCAGTGGATTTCTTTGCATTGTAGGCCAGCCTGGGCTACAGAGACCTTGTCTCAAAGAATACACAAAGAAGGAACAAATCCCCAAAAAAAAAGAAAGAAAGAAAGAAAGAAAGAAGCAAAGAAAGAAAAGAGAGGGAAGGAATGGAAGGAGGGAGGGAGGAAAACCTTTATTAGTTTTAGCAAAAGTAGAAGTGTGGTGTTGTTTTCTTCTGTGTTTTTTTTTTTTTCTTTCTTTCTTTTTTTTTTTTTTTTTGGAGCTGAGGACTGAACCCACAGCCTTGCACTTTCTAGGTAAGCGCTCTACCATTGAGCTAAATCCCCAACCCCTTCTTCTGTGTTTCTTGATCGGTGGGCTAAATATACTCATATTTATTGTCATTTCTGCATGTTCTGTGACTTGCCTATCCACGTTCTTAAGTTACCTTTTTCATTCTTCCCTTTGTAGTGTTGACATTTTCATTATAGAGCTGAAGAGATGGCTCAATGGTTAGAGCACAGGCTGATGGGCTGCAGAGATGGCTCAGTCGTTAGAGTACTGACTGAGGAGCTAGAGGGATAGCTCAGTGGTCAAGGGCACTGGCTGCTCTTCCAGAAGTCCTGGATTCAGTTCCCAGCACCAAAATAATGGCTTGCAACTGTCTGTAACTCCAGTTCTAGGGGTTCTGAAGCCCTCTTCTGGCCTCCACAGGCATCAGACACACAGATGATACACAGACATATGTGCAGGCAAAGCACCATCCACATAAAATAAATCTTTTTTTAAAAACCTGTTATACTTTAAGCACTCTATAGATAGGTACAGGAAAATTCTTCATCCCACTTTGTCATTTACTTTCAATTTTTGTTTCTGTATTTTTGACGTATAAAAGTGAAAAATTGGGGCTGGGAATGTGGTTAAGTGGTAGAGAACTTGCCTAGCACGGGAGAAACTGCTGCATCAGCGCATTGGCACTGCCAAAGGGGGGGGAAAGAGTAAAAAAGTTTATGTAGCCGTGTATCTATTTAGGTGTTACTTTCTTCGGTTTTCAGCTTAGAAAAGTCTTTCTCTTCACAAAGTGATTCTGAAAGTGTCTGGAATTTTTAAAACGTTGAAAATAGACTAAAGGAAAGAAACAGAAAATTAGAGTATCCGGGTATTAAAATATTTTCAAGCTTCAGGGAACTGTGACAGGAGCTCTCTGCCAAGTGACTTGGGGACCCAGGCTCCTTGTCGCTTTCAACCCGTGTCATCTCCTCAGTCATGCCAAGCAGTCAAAGGTGACCTCATGGGGGAGGGATTTATGAACCAGGCCTAAAATCCAAGACTATCACATACACTCACATCTTATTGGCAAGAAACCAACCAGAAGGCTTATGTAATTTCAAGGGATACTGAAAAATACAAACGCAAAGAACATTGGGAAATAAAGCTCAGTTCTGAGCACAGAAGAGGAAATGGGATCATTGGGATCCCCAGTGCTATCCTAACAGCCCCAATCCTCCCCTCTGACGGCCATGGTATCTCAGTCGCATTATTGTGGAGGAAAGATATGACTAGGGTTGATATTCAAGTGCTGGTCTCGAGTCCTGCTCTGTCCTCATGAGATCGGACTATTGGAAAAGCAGGTCCAAGTTCAGCCCGCCGAAAGAGGATCCTGAGTGGAGCTGAGTACAACAGGAAAGAACACCAAGAGTACTGTTTATTAGAAACAAGAAGACAGCTTGTTAATTAGGAGGGGATAGGGGATATTTATTCCCTAGGGTGAATAAGTGGCTGGGACCATGTGGTGTTATGCTATTGGCTGGGACAAGAACATTGATGGTGTTTCATTTGCATACTCGGGGGCACAGGGCGGGATAAGAGATGGGGGGGTGGAGACTTACAAGGTCATACAGAAAGAATGTTCAACCCAGGGATGTTTCAGCCCAGTAGTCAGATAAACAGCAACCAGCCCTTGTAACCCTGGCTTATCAGTTGCTACATACACTAGGGCAATCGCTCTGCTGAGGTCTGTTAACGCCAGAGCCATGTTGGGAACAGCCAAGCTCCTGCCACTCTCAGGATGAGAAACCCCGGGGTTTGGGTCACGCTTCGACTCCTTCTCAGCTCCAGGCCAGCCCCGCATGCCAGCTCCTTGCTGGCTCTATAACTCTGAATAATCATGTTACTGTTCTCCGTCTCAGGTTCCACCTCAATAGAGTGAGGTCTGAATGAGCCGCCTCCACCACTGCTCTGCCATTGTCACCCAGAACCCCAACACGCTAAATGGATAAAAAGAGAGCTGCTGGGGTTGGGGATTTAGCTCAGTGGTAGAGCGCTTGACTAGCAAGCGCAAGGCCCTGGGTTCGGTCCCCAGCTCTGGAAAAAAAAAAAAGAGAGCTGCTCTGGCCAGAGGCAGGAGGGGCCTAGGATCCTGCTCCTTTACTTCTCAGGGAAGCACTTAAGTAACTTTTGGGCCTCAAGTCCCTACAAGGCATTCTTGGAAAACTGGTGTTCTATAATCCAGTGGGATGACTATGAATGTTCAGGCCTCTGAATAGCACAAGCAGCCCTCGAAAGGATTCCTTCTGTCACCCAATCCCCACCGCCCAGTACTAGATTTTGTCTCAGAGCCTAGTGTGTGCTTGGTGAGTGTTCTACCACTGTGCTACATACTAGACTTTTATCAAACCTTATTGATCACCTATTAGGAGGGAGTACAATGGTTAGGGCTGTGGTGTCAAAAGCTCGGTGTAAATTTTGAATCTGACACTGGTTAACTGAGGGCTTCCATTTTGAGCAAATTTTTATTTCTAGTTCTATGAAAACTGGGGAAACAGGAATCTCGCAAGCCTGCCACACTCCCCGTGCTTGCATTTTCCCCCCTTTAACACATAACACTTTATAATATTGCGTATGAGCTATTTACCATCCTGCTTGGTGTGTCTCCCCATTAAAATGTCAGCTCCAGGAAGCAGCTACTTTCGTCTGTTTTCTTCCTTGCTGTGCGCCTAGCACCTGTTTTCCAAACCACCACTTGGTAAATATTTGTTAAATGATGTGGATACCCTTTAAGCAGCCCAAATGGAGTGAAACATTGTAAGCATTAAATGTTAGTTGCTACTATTTTTATGAAGTGTTACAGATGATGGTACTGTGTTGGAAAAGATCAAATATCAGGGGTGGTCAGGAGAGTGAGGACTGTGTGTGTGGCCAGCCTAGGCTACATAGAGTAGGTCAAAGAGAGAGGAGAGGGAGTAAAGGCAGAGGAGGAAGTGAGGAAGGGAAGAGGAAAGGAAAGCAAGGAGAGGAAGGAGATAGGAGGGATGGAGAGGTAAAAGTCAGAAGTCGTTCCTGCCTTGCTGAACTTTTTAGTCTGAAAAAGACAAAGAGACATATAAGACAAAGAGCAAAAACTGTAAGTTGTGGTGAGTGTCCTAAAAGTTTAGTGTGCTATCAAAGAAAAGATAGCATTATTTTCAAGGCTTAGTAAGTGCTCAAAACTGACTTGAGAGGAAAATGTTTAATCTGACAGGTGAACAGTAGTGAATCAGGCATGGACAGACAGCAGTCCAGGCGTCGTTTTGTGTGTGTGTGTGTGTGTGTGTGTGTGTATCTGGGGTAAGTGTGTGAGTGTGTGTGTGATATATTGTGTATGTGTGACTCTGTGTGTGTTGTGTTGTGTGTATGTGTGTGTGCATGCAGGTATGTGTGAGTATGTATATGTATTGAATGTGGATGTATGTGTGACTGTGTGTATCTGTGTGTGTGCATGTGAGTGTATGAGAGAGTGTGTGTGTGGTATATTGTGTACATGTGTGTATGTGTGTGAGTGTGCTGTGTATGTGTATGTGTATGCATGTATGTGAGTGTATGTATTTGTGTATGAGTATGTGTATGTGAGTGTGTGCATGTGAACGTGTAAGTGTGGGGTGTGTGCATGAGAGAGAGAGAGAGAGAGAGAGAGAGAGAGAGAGAGAGAGAGAGAGAGAGAAAGAGAAAGAGAAAGCTACATGGAGTTTCTGAGATCTGAAGAAAAAGCAGCAAGTGAGGAGGTAGGAACAGGAGCTCAGCTAAAAGGAACAGAACCTTCTCATTCCAGAAGGGCTGAGTCTACTCAGCGGTGAGTCCTGTAGGTCATGATGTGACTGCAGCAGAGGAGGGACTTGGTCATAGGACCTGGGGAACAGCTAGGCCAGGAAAAGCAGTGGTGGCTTCTAAGGCAGCGCTTCACAGCCTGTGTCATGCTCCTCTCTCTGCCATCTGCTTTCCCGAGTCTCCACTTGCTCAGACAAGTTCTCCCTCCATGGTATTTACTAATCGAGGTGTACTGTTCAATCTAGATACTGCAGATCTTTCTAACAGCCAGTAAAAGACTTACCATCACAAGAAGAATGGTGCTTTTTCCTTTGCAGTTACTCTCCACATTCCAACCATGACTCTGAAAATGATTTCTCTGACAAGGTATTTTCTAAGATGCCTGAGCTTTGGAGATGGTTGTTTTGCTCTGTAACTGCGACTTTTATCCTCTAAAATGTCTACATTGCTAATCGCTCTAATAGGTAAACGTTCAAAAATCACATTTGTTTATTATTATTATTATTATTATTATTATTATTTTATTATTTTATTTTATTTTGTGTGTGTGTGTGTGTGTGTGTGTGTGTGTGTGTGTTGTGGGAATGCGTGCATGTGTGTCTACAGAGGACAGACATTGTGATCACCCTGCAGCTGGAGTTACAGGCAGTTGTGAGCAGCCCGATGTATCTCTGCTCCTCTTCATGCTATTAACCTCTGAGTCGCCTTTCCAGACTTGACATTTGTTTTCTAACTCAACAGGTGCATATGAGATCTTTTCTTAAGCCTGGAGGGGACCACTAACCTTTTCTTTACAAGGAAACGTATCCTTCCTGCAATTATGTTTGTTTGTTCATGGTTTTTGTTTTTTATGACAGGGTCTCATACAGCACAGGCTGGCCTTAAATTCATTGTATAGCTGAGGATGACTTTGAACTACTGATTTTCCTGCCTCTGCTTCCCAAAGCCTGAGGTAGCAGGTGTCGCCACTGCACCTGGCCTATCTCTGCCATTCTTACTTTGAAGAGTTTGGTACATTGGCTTGTTTGAGCTTTGGCAAAGGCAGATGTGAGGCGCTGCCAGCCTCCATGAGGATTCAGGCAGGAATGACAGAAGTGGGAACTGGATCAAATCAAGAGAGACCTTGAAAATAGAATTAATAGGACTTGGTAAGGACTGAATGTGGAAATGAGTGAGCAGCTGAAGGATGGGTAACACGGAGAATTACTCATGTAAAGAAATGGGAGACTGAAAACCCTTGGACATTTCCTCATCCCACAGCATCAGGAGGCCCCTTGGGTGAATTAAAGTTCAAGTTTCTCATGTGCACTTGGGAAAAGGAATGGAAAGTGATTAAGGCAAAGCGAAGGAACAAAGCATTATGGGAAGAAGGGATGGTCTCCAGCATGGGATTCTGAGAAGCAATAGAAGCAGCTTTCAGTTAAGTCTCAAGGGAGAGGCAGAATTCCATTTATCATGCGCTGATGATTGAACAGCTCTGCAGAAGTAGGGGTGGGGCGAGGGTGACATGGGTTCCTGATGACTCAGAGGCAGATCTCCCTTTGCAGTGTGATGATAGATTGGTTCATTAAATGGTAGAAAAGCTCCATTGCAGAGTCCCCATAGCCGGGCAGCACGGCAGGAGCTCCTCCAGTTGTCTCTTCCAGATGCTGAGATCTGGAGGTTGGGGGAGGAGGGGTCATGTTTCAGATCATACAGAAACTGCGACATTAGGTTGGTTTGGGAGAAGTGAGAATCAGGCTGGAGAGCCAGGGAAAAATGTGCAGGGAATCGAATTCTCTTTGAAAGATTACGATGCAAACAGTTGATGGCCAGGCTGCATGTAAAAAGAGGTGCTTGGGGCTGGCAAGATAGCTCAGTTGGTAGCGTTTGCTGCATAGACCTGAGGACCTGAGCTCACTCCCCCAGAACCAATGTAAAAAAAAAAGTCAGGAGTGGCGGCTTGCACTTCTGTCCCCAGTACTGGGGAGGCAGATACAGATAGATCCTTGAGGCTGGCAAGTCTAGTTGCACTGTGACACCAGAAGTTGACCTCAGGCCTCTACATGTAAGCACATAGACATGAATCTCTCCCCTGCCTTCCCCTCTGGCCCACAGTCTACAATTCATAGCCCAGCACCTATAAGTCAGTCCTACAGAGTGGATATTTAATCAGTAACTGCCTCTCACTTGTGTCCCCTTCCAACTTAGGACCGGTTTTTAAAAGTGAAAACCAAATAAGAATGTGAACAATCACGTGGGGCACCCTGCTTTTAGATAGCCTGCTCACAGCCTCTAATCAGAGGCCACATGAAGCCATTTCCTACTGGCTAGCCCTCCCAGTCTGCTTGCCTTTGAGTCTACATCGAATATAGATAGTTGTTGCTGACTCTCTTCTGTAGCAAGGTCTGAACAAACAGCATTTCTTGGCTCTTCCTGGAGTGCCCTTTTATTCCATATAGACCTCTCGTTGATGCCACCTTGTTAGGGAGCTGGAGATCAGAGAAGGCAGGGAAGTTGGTGCTCTACTTCTCAGGTTGGTTCTTCTTTAGCAATGCAGTCATATCTGGCCATCAGCCCAGCACTTCCTAATGCAACAGAGAAGAATGGGCCATCTGCTGGGACATACTCTCTAGTAAGCAGCAGCTCTACATGCGTGTACACACACACACACACGCTATCCTAAAGTCACTTGCAAGCCATGGGTGCTACTAGTGTACCTGTAGACTCTAGAGATTTAAAACGTGACTTGCATGTTTTCAGAGCACCTGCAGGGCTGACTGGAAAAGCATTTCAGCTTGGTTTTGTCACTCTCTGACTGTATGACCTTGAGCAAGTTACCTGACTCAGGGGAGATCAGCACCTACCCATGTTTATTTTTGCAGCCATGACCTATATCAACTGCAGCTGGGCCTCCCAGACCCATGATTCCACACCAGAATTAATAAATCAGAGTCTCTCGTGATGGGCTGGGAGTCAACAGGAAGAACCAGCTACTCAAGAAAGCTTCCTGCTCATTAAAGTGTGAGAACCTCAGAGGTGCTACATCTTAGGCACTTGAGCGACTACAGTGATGGTCAAGACCTGGTCTCCCTCTTCACTGAAGCCTTGAGAGCAAATGTATTCAAGGCAAAGCAATGAATAATAAATAGAAATTAAGGAGCAATGCATTGTGGGAAGAAGGGATGGGCTCCAGCATGGGACTTTGAGAAGCAGGTATTATAGAATTATAGAAGAAGGTATATTTCAGTTAAGCCTCAAAGGAAAGAGTTCCATTTATCATGTGCACTTGAGAAAAGAAATGGATAGTGACCAGAGGCCACAGATGTTTTTCTGTCAGCTTTTGCTGCATAAAAATTATCTCAGTACTTAGCAACATAAAACACCTACATTTTTTTTTTTTTTACACTCCCGAGCAGCTGAGTGGTCTGGTGGATCTGACCTGCTTTGCTCAGGTGTCCGTAGCCCACAATCAGGTCGGCTAGTGTGTGTAGGATGGCATTATTCATCCTTCTGAAGATGGCTGGTTGTTAATTGGGGTGACTAGACTGGGCTGCTGCCAATCTAAGAGGGCAGAACTTGCAAGCTGTCTTAGGAATTGAAGTTCTGTAGAGGGATAGGTGGAAGGAGTCACACCTACATTAAAGTTCTTAACACCCAAATTAAAAGATGTACAACACTGATTAACAGATCAAAACTTTGTAAAGACAGAAACTTAGGATGTTGCAGATCTAAAGCCAAATAATCTTAGATCATCGTTACTCTCTTAGTCATCATTCACTGTCCACCTCTATGTCTGACCTCAGGATTATCAGCAGAAACCTTTTGGGATATATTAGTAGACAGCCTAGCTCCCAGCAACCAAAAGAAGGTCAGCAGACAGCACCTGAGACCTATTGCAGAGATTTTTCTCATTTTACTATAACCTGCCTACCTGATGCTTTCACCAACATATTTGAAAAATGTCCTGGTTTACGACTGGATTTTTTTTCCCCTGTCTATATAAAAGGTTCACGAAAGACTTTCTTATCTTGAAACACATTATTCTTGGCAACCCAAGTCTGTGTTCTCTAGTCACAGACTCTAGAATAAACTATGTCTTAATCCCCTTTGAAATGACTGTTGTGTTTTGTATGTCACCCCACTTCAAGGAGGGCCCAGGGACATCCCCTAAGAAAAAAGAGACCTGATATATGGAATGAGTCTGTGGAAAGGAAATGGCCTGGCTCTGAGCACAGAAGGCTGGCATATCTTAGTAAGTGCTGGGGGGAGTAGGAACCTTGGTGTGCAGCTTAGCTTTCCAATTCCCCTGGTGTAAATACTCCCATCGTGTTCCATGATGCCACTGAACAGAGTTGGAAAGAGACACCATGCTGGGTCTTATGGGCTAGAAAAACCCAGGAGCAGCATCTGATATATGGACCAGGAAGAAGAGAGCCAGATATATCCACAGGGATGAAACGAGCTGCTGGTTGACCATGACCCTGGCTGGTTCAGAGAAACCTGCAGTTCCTGCTAACCCACCCATCCATCCCTTAGACTTCATACTGAAGATTTTGAGCTACCTGAAGCTAAGGAACCCTAGGACAGTGAAGGGATGGGGGTGAAGAAATCTTATATGTTCCATCTCAAGGAGAAACCATCCAAGACTATGGCAAGTGTGGTGTCTGAAAAATAAAAGACTCAACATGGTGGCAGGGACTGTGGGTCTGACAGAACAGCCTGAGGAAGTATGGATTTCCTGGTTACCAGGGCCCTGAGAGGAGAGCTGACTGGGCAGGCAATGAGAAGTGATTGGGAACTCTGTTCCTGCTCTATTCTCTTTGAATTTCTCTGTCTGGAACCCAGCTGCCTTAATTATATTTTCTGGGTGGTGTGTTGTTGCTGTTGTTGGGTTTTATGCTTTTGTTTTTTGAGGCAGTGTTTCATGTACTCCAGGCTGGGCTCAAACTGGCCGTGGACCAAGGATAACCTTGGACTTCTGATCTCCTGCCTCTGCCTGCCAAGTGCTAGGATTACGGGTATATTCACAGTGCTTCTGCTCTGTTTTGTTTTTGTATACCTGCTTGACCTGATGATACTGGTGATCTTGCTGTCTATCCCAAATCTGGCCAGTCCTCACTGA